>NC_060953.1:4774386-4788043 GCF_022045245.1 Lucilia cuprina | reverse complement strand
AACTAGAACTGAACTAGAACTGAACTAGTACTGAACTAGTACTGAACTAGAACTGAACTAGAACTGAACTAGAACTGAACTAGAACTGAACTAGAACTGAACTAGAACAAAACAAGAACAGAACTAGAACAGAACTAGAACAGAACTAGAACAGAACTAGAACAGAACTAGAACAGAACTAGAACAGAACTAGAACAAAACTAGAACAGAACTAGAACAGAACTAGAACAGAACTAGAACAGAACTAGAACAGAACTAGAACAAAACTAGAACAGAACTAGAACAGAACTAGAATAGAACTAGAACAGAACTAGAATAGAACTAGAACAAAACTAGAACAGAACTAGAACAGAACTAGAACAGAACTAGAACAGAACTAGAACAGAACTAGAACAGAACTAGAACTGAACTACAACTGAACTAGAACTGAACTAGAACAGAACTAGGGCAGAACTAGAACTGAACTAGAACTGAACTACAACTGAACTAGTACTGAACTAGAACTGAACTAGAACAGAACTAGAACTAAACTAGAACTAACCTAGAACTAACCTAGAACTGAACTAGAACTGAACTAGAACTGAACTAGAACTGAACTAGAACTGAACTAGAACAGAACTAGAACTGAACTAGGGCAGAACTAGGGCAGAACTAGAACTGAACTAGAACTCAACTAGAACTCAACTAGAACTGAACTAGAACTGAACCAGAACTGAACTAGAATAGAACTAGAACTGAACTAGAACTGAACTAGAACTGAACTAGAACTGAACTAGAACTGAACTAGAACTGAACTAGAACTGAACTAGAACTGAACTAGAACTGAACTAGAACTGAACTAGAACTGAACTAGAACTGAACTAGAACTGAACTAGAACTGAACTAGAACTGAACTAGAACTGAACTAGAACTGAACTAGAACTGAACTAGAACTGAACTAGAACTGAACCAAAACTGAACTGGAACCAGGTCCATTGTCATTCGGCTTTATTGGCGCACCTTGCTTCGATGAGTTTTAATAATACTTTGCTCTTAAATTTTGCCCTCTACTGTTTTAAAGATTCAATTTCAAATACAATTTAATTTAATGCAGTTGTTTTGAAGCTCACAAAAAATGACATGACAATTTTTGCCTCTGATACAAAACACGGGATCTGATTTTCCCTCACTTTCTCTCACCATCCCCCCTCCCCTGCAGTTGGTTAAATTATTTTGCTTACCACAATTGCATCATTTACATTTTGTGTCACAAAACTGGTTCCAGCATTTTGTAGCGTATGTCTTGCTCGCTGTTCGAGTAAATCTCAAGAGATAAAGTAAAACAATTTTTGTTCATTCATATTTTCTAACAACAATATGGTGGCGGATAAATAAAAATACGAGCTAAATTTTATTTTTATGGAAATTTGAAATTTAGGAAATGTTTTTTTTTTTGAAAATGACCAAAATGAAGGATATTAGAGGAAACAGATTTATATTAAACCAGAATTTTTTTAACGAAAATAAAAATAAAGAAATAAACAACAATTTAAATTCAAGTTAAATGATTAAAAAATCTTATAGTTTGTTTCCCCTAAAAGTATGCTGATAACTTTGGTATAATTTACTTAATACCTTTAGGAATTTGTAATCAATGTTCATTATTAAATCAATTACTATAAATTTTCTCCTCCCCTTAGTTTCTGGTTTTAAAAATGTCCATAATTGCTAGTATTTTTAAGCGATACTGACATTTCATTTCAATTTTCTATAACATACTTATGGGAGTTTCCCCCTTAAACTATTAGCTTTTAGTTTTTCTCTTCATAAAACATTTTAATTGATTTTTTATTAAATATTTTTACAAAATTATTGAGGTTTACCACTTAAGCTATTAAAATAATTTTTTTAAATTATAAAATTAAGTTAATTTTTAAATAAAATTTCAAAACGAACATGTTGGTGCTTGTTTTAAACACTGTTTGCATTAAATTATATTTGTTTTGAAAACAAATTCTACTCAGTGGCATTTATATCTGTGGTTTTCCAAAAAGCCTTTTAACAAATTAAAAAATTAAATCGCATTTTAGTAACATACACTTAATATGAAAAACTTTTTGAAAAATACTGCCTACTTTAGGGCTTAAACTTTATTGTGGGGGAGAAAGTAAAATACAGAAAATATCATTTAGCTAATAGAATAAGCTTAAAAATCAATCAAAATTTCAATTTGTTTTATGAGCTGAATGCATGTGGACAAAAGGCAAAGAGAAGTATTAAATAACTGATAATATGGTGGTAATATTTAAATGTTTAAAAAACAATTGGAGTATATTTTTAGGGGTGATGGAAAAAATTATACATTTACATTAACAGTAACAAAACTAGAAAAACAAACTAGAACAGATCAAGAACAGAAGTAAAAGAGAACATGAACAGCTAGAACTGAGCTAGAACTGAAGTAGAACTGAACTAGAACTAGACCTGAACTAGAACTGAACTAGAACTGAACTAGAACTGAACTAGAACTGAACTAGAACTGAACTAGAACTGAACTAGAACTGAACTAGACTAGAACTAGAACTGAACTAGAACTGAACTAGAACTGAACTAGAACTGAACTAGAACTGAACTAGAACTGAACTAGAACTGAACTAGAACTGAACTAGAACTGAACTAGAACTGAACTAGAACTGAACTAGAACTGAACTAGAACTGAACTAGAACTGAACTAGAACTGAACTAGAACTGAACTAGAACTGAACTAGAACTGAACTAGAACTGAACTAGAACTGAACTAGAACTGAACTAGAACTGAACTAGAACTGAACTAGAACTGAACTGGAACTGAACTAGAACTGAACTAGAACTGAACTAGAACTGAACTAGAACTGAACTAGAACTGAACTAAAACTGAACTAGAACTGAACTAGAACTGAACTAGAACTGAACTAGAACTGAACTAGAACTGAACAAACTGAACTAGAACTGAACTAGAACTGAACTAGAACTGAACTAGAACTGAACTAGAACTGAACTAGAACTGAACTAGAACTGAACTAGAATGAACTAGAACTGAACTAGAACTGAACTAGAACTGAATCTAGAACTGAACTAGAACTGAACTAGAACTGAACTAGAACTGAACTAGAACTGAACTAGAACTGAACTAGAACTGAACTAGAACTGAACTAGAACTGAACTAGAACTGAACTAGAACTGAACTAGAACTGAACTAGAACTGAACTAGAACTGAACTAGAACTGAACTAGAACTGAACTAGAACTGAACTAGAACTGAACTAGAACTGAACTAGAACTGAACTAGAACTGAACTAGAACTGTACTAGAACTGAACTAGAACTGAACTAGAACTGAACTAGAACTCAACTAGAACTGAACTAGAACTGAACTAAAACTGAACTAGAACTGAACTAGTACTAAAAAAAGAAAAATTTTATAATTATAATTAGAAAATTCTAAAAATAACATCTACACAAATTATAAAGCATTAAAAAAAATCTTTGATTTAACATCCTTTCATTTAATATTTATTTTACACGGCAGCTGTAAATTGGCAAACGCACCTTAACAAGTGTCAATAGTTCTAATTAACTCTTTACCAACATAGTTTTCTTAAGATTTATTTACAAATAAAACTTGAAATTAAAAATAGTTTTAATTTATATTTCTCTTTACTAATTAATCTCCTTGCACTTAAGTTCTACTAGTTATTTTCGTCTTTGCCACTTTTTTTATAGTTCCGCAGACAATTATGCTAAAGATTTTGTGTTTTTCGTCATTGACACCTTTTTTATCGCAGTTATTTAAAAACGTTTGTGATATTAAAATAAAACATTTCATAACTATTTAAAGTATAAAAAACAGAAAACATTCAGTCTTTTTTTTAAATTAACAATGCTGTACTGTAGTCAGCAGTTTAGATTTATTCAGGGATGGAATATTGATGAAATATACTATAGAGTAGACTATAGAATAAACTCTTAACTAGACTATTGACTAGACTATAGACTAGACTAGACTATAGACTAGACTATAGACTAGACTATAGACTAGACTATAGACTAGACTATAGACTATACTATAGACTAGACTATAGACTAGACTATAGACTAGACTATAGACTAGACTATAGACTATACTGTAGACTAGACTATAGACTAGACTATAGACTAGACTATAGACTAGACTATAGACTAGACTATAGACTAGACTATAGACTAGACTATAGACTAGACTATAGACTAGACTATAGACTAAGACTAAAGACTAACTATAAGTCTAGACTATAGACTAGATATAGACTAGACTATAGACTAGACTATAGGCTAACTATAGACTAAGACTATAGACTAGACATAGACTAGACTATAGACTAGACTATAGACTAGACTATAGATTAGACAATAGACTAGACTATAGACTAGACTATAGACTAGACTATAGACTAGACTATAGACTAGACTATAGACTAGACTATAGACTAGACTATAGACTAGACTATAGACTAGACTATAGACTAGACTATAGACTAGACTATAGACTAGACTATAGACTAGACTATAGACTAGACTATAGACTAGACTATAGACTAGACTATAGACTAGACTATAGACTAGACTATAGACTAGACTATAGACTAGACTATAGACTAGACTATAGACTAAACTATAGACTAGACTATAGACTAGACTATAGACTAGACTATAGAGTAGACTATAGACTAGACTATAGACTAGACTATAGACTAGACTATAGACTACGCTATAGACTAAGCAATAGACTAGACTAAAGAACTTTTAGCAAAAGTAATTAAATGTACTGAATTATCCATGCCAGCTTACATCACCCTTATTACAAAAATGCCTAAAAGTTTACTACGCAATTATTACTGTTGTTTTGTCTTATGAATAAAAAGAGTAGTTTCTATTTGTCTTTTACCCACTATAGTGTTTAAAATTTTCCCTGGAAGGTTTGTTTTTTGCCTTTTGTTACTGCCAAACAATTGCCATTTAGCGAAAAACATAGACTGCTTTTTATGAGTTTTTTCTTTGCAATAAAAGTGTATTTACAACAAAAGTTTTAGGGTAAAACAAGAAAAGTGCATTTTACTTTTTTTCCTATTGTTTTGTTTTTGATAGTTGCGTTAGAGGCTATTGCAATGTTTGTTAAGTTGTTTAATTTTATTTTATTACTAAATCATTTAAAAACGTGAGTTTTATTTGCCTAAAGCTTGATAAATAATTTTGTTGAAAAAGTTTCATTTTGGAAAATTTATAATTTATTAAAAAAAAACTGATGATTTTGTCATTTTTTATCATTCCAGGCCCTTAAACTATTTTTAATACTTTTTAAGTAAAAACAAACTTAATCACAAGTTCCTGTCGATCAAATTTATTTATCTCTCCCAAATGTAGGCTACACTTTATCAAACGCTTATCTTTATGCCTAGAAGTAGGCAAACATATTCAAAATTTTTGTTAATGTTTAGAATAAAGGGGAATAGATTATAGTTTTAAAAGAAAATTTAAATGTGATAAACCAAACATTTACGTAAGAAGGTACTTTTTTAACTACTAGCAAAAAAAGTACTTTATCAAAAATTTAACAAAAAAAAGAGTTTTTTATAGCAAACTTTTTTGGAAATGGTAATTTTTTAAAATAAATTTGTGATTTTGCATTTACGAGTATTTTAAAACATTAGGGACAAAAAGTACCATTTGTTAAAGGAATGAAAAATAGTACTTTTGGATAAAATTTTCTTTCAAAAGAGTAATTTTTGCATAATTTTCTTTTAATTCAAAATATTTTACACATTTTATTTTATAAAAAAATACTTTGCAGATAAGGTACTCTTTGGACACTTTTGGTAAAACAAAAGACTTTTAATTTTATTTTTTAAAAAATGTATTAAAAAACAGTTTTTTAACATTTTTCTTTATAGTTTTTTTTATTTTTTTAATTTTTTATTTCACTTCTTAACCGTCGGCATTTTAAACAAAAGATTTCTTTTTAAATTTATTTTATAATAAATCGCTTTATTTCTTCAAACACCAAACGTTTGAACGCGCCAAAAGCGCTAAGAAGACTAAATTCATATAAATACTTTTAAATCCCTAAAAGCAGAACCAACATTTTCTAAGTACTTTAATACAAAAAAACAAGACAGAAAGCAACAACAAAAATATAAGAAAAAAAAAAAAAAAACACAAAAGACAGACAAAACGCATACAGACACGAGTCAATTCACACAAAAGCACACACAAACTACCTCAACACATGTTTTCATTCATAAAAATTTTACACATACTTTTAGGCGCCTTTTTAATGCGGCGAAGCGTAGTAGTAATAAAATATATTTTTTTTTTTTTTCTAGAAATCAACAACTTGTTGCCGGTGTGTTTTATTTTAAAACAAGTGTAGAATAGATTGAGCAATTTAAGGGATTTTCCTTTTTTAAATAATTTATAGAGTTTTTTATTATGTAAAGGGTAAAAAAGTGCACATGTAAGAAATTATTTTGTCAGCAGTTTTTTTTAAAATTATAAGTAGAAACATTTAAGCAACTATCTATCTATCGATTGATCTATCTATCTATCTATCTATCTATCTATCTATCTATCTATCTATCTATCTATCTATCTATCTATCTATCTATCTATCTATCTATCTATCTATCTATCTAGCTATCTAGCTATCTAGCTATCTAGCTATCTATCTATCTGTCTATATCTATCTATCTATCTATCTATCTATCTATCTATCTATCTATCTATCTATCTATCTATCTATCACTATCTATCTATCTATCTATCTATCTATCTATCTATCTATCTATCTATCTATCTATCTATCTATCTATCTATCTATCTATCTATCTATCTATCTATCTATCTATCTATCTATCTATCTATCTATCTATCTATCTATCTATCTATCTATCTATCTATCTATCTATCTATCTATCTATCTATCTATCTATCTATCTATCTATCTATCTATCTATCTATATCTATCTATCTATCTATCTATCTATCTATCTATCTATCTATCTATCTTTCTATCTATCTATCTATCTATCTATCTATCTATCTATCTATCTATCTATCTATCTATCTATCTATCTATCTATCTATCTATCTATCTATCTATCTATCTATCTATCTATCTATCTATCTATCTATCTGTCTTAAATTTTTAAAAGGAAACTCCTTTAAATGAAATGCAAAGTGCAATAACTAGTTTATTTGAATAAATAATAATATCGGTGCTGAATAGGTGCTAGATAGACATATATTTTGATATGTTATAGTTTCATAATTCTGCTTTTCCTTTTCCCTTTCTCTTAATTTTCCTCTTTATCCAGCTGCTCCATTGAAAACATGCTCTTTCTTCTCTCCACATAATGATGCCATATAATTTCCATCATAAAAACAACCAAGACCATTAAATAACCACAGATCAAGAGAAGAAATAATGGGCCCGTATATTCCATGCCTACATTTATGACAAAATTATTCGACATACAATGCAAATGAGTACGAACCCATAGACGTCGATGCTTGGAGTGAACACCGGTTTCCAAAATGCGCATAGTTCTATGGGTTAGTGAAAAAATAAATACTTTAACATTTTTACTTCAGATATCGGATCAACTTACTTAAGTCGTACAATTTCCTTGTAATTGGAATTCTTATGTAAAATGTGTTAGCAATAGGGTATCGCTGCGAAAAAGTAATTCATTTAAGTCACAGATCTCATGTTGATCAAATTGATTTTTCGATTATATTGAATCCAGTAGAGGTTTCAAAAATGAATACAAAACCCGGTTTTTCGCGCATTTTATTAATCCCGTCCTGGGCCGAAAACCAAAAATTCTTTTTATTTTCAATTTTACGCTTACAAAGCGGCGCAACTTTTCGGTAATCCAGAAAACTTAAAAGGAAAGGAAAAGTAATTTTTGGTTTAAAGTATAAAACCGTTTTTACTCACATTCAAATAGGTGTAGGTATAGGCAAGGGTTCTAAACCCACTTCCAAATTCGAATCTGCCAAATCACCCCTAGTTTTAAATTTTAGATTTAACGGGAGAACCCAGTAAAGTGGAAACCACCACCGAGGTATAATAGTTATTGACCAGAAATGATATAATTAGCAAAGAAATAAAACCCAAACGTCCCCCTAGAGAAGTGGGTATCAAAAAACTAACCCTGAGAACAGGCGGAACCAAACGAAATCAAACAAGTTGTTAGCAAAGAGGGTAAAAACTCGGTAGTGGGTTTCATACGATAATATTCCACATAAAAAGTCAACCAGAGAAATAGAGCAGCTAAGGCCAAGATTACGCCAAACATAATCCAAACTTTAGTACTAAAGGGCTCTATAAAGACCCGCCCCTGTATTACCCCGAATTGAGGGGAGTGCGAAACATGCAACCGAACGAAAATCACCGGTAGGAGCAATGGGAGTTAGAAATTGAAAACGACCAGCAGTCATAAAGAAAGGAGCTGATGTTAAATCCGCCGTTTCGGTAACCAAAGCACCCACTATACCTCCGGTATAGTCCACATCGGTCCAGCGATCGGAGTAGATATAAGAAACACTAAAAATTTAAATAAAAAATTAAAGTCATTACTAAATTTAGATACAATTTCCAACTACTTGGTGTTTAAGGAATCTTTTAAAAGTAAAAATATCTGTATGCCCAAGCGGGACAAAGGATCGATATGAAAATCCTGTTGCTTTAAGAGAAAATTTTGTATATCCTGTTCGGGAGCTTGCAAATCAAACGAGTGACCTGAAAAATTATAAAATTTTTCAAATTATCATCGTAATTATTCAGATTAAAATGCCTACCCACAACCGCTACTCTCATAGTGATATCGCTCAAAGTCTGACGATTACCATATTGAAGTCTTTTATATATAAATCCGATAAAAATATTTAGTTTTCTGGCAATCGCTACTATTGCAGGCGATTTCATAGTTGGACGTTATATTGAGTGAGCCTCCCAAAAACAAACCATTATTATAGGCATCAAAATTGATGTAAGAGGTTTTGCTAAGATTTACCGGTTTTTGTGGTTCCTTAGGTACCACATAGGCCAACTGAGTATCCACTGAAAGATTGACATTCTTGAATATACCATAAAAACGAGAGAAATTCGACAATTCATCGTAGACAAGCCAACCATAGCGATAGTTGAAAAGACGTAAATGGCTGGTCTGTGAGAGAGAAAAGATAGATAGAGAGAGAGAGAAAAATAGAACGATAGAGAGGAGAGATGTTACACATTCTTTACCTCTTCTATAAATTGATCCGTTAGCTGACAATTCATATCCATATAAATGCCAATTTGAGCCGATCATGACGCATATAACGAGAAGCAAAATCCTGCAATGAATCCGAATTATTTAGATTAACATTATGGATATAGATCGGCAGCCGAGAGCTCAACGAGAGAATTGATAAAGAGCTGTAATGATGAAATTCAATAATAGAAATTTCCAGATTTTCTCCCAAATACTTGCCTTCCCTATTCCAACAATGAAATAATACCACACATGACAATCGGCTATCCAAGAAATGATTGAAAATTAAACTGAATAAATTTAAATTTTAACATTTTGATTTTTGCAAAATTAACTATCAACTTCCTGTTTTGCCTGCTACTCTAAACAATCTGAGGAAATTCCCTGATAGATTTATAGCTAAAGTTAAATTTAAACTGAATATTTTGCTATAAAATCCTTTTAATGATTGACAAATTAATTTGTCTAAAAAAATGTTTTAGGTCTTTCTTTAAACCTTTTTATTAATAATTCTTAAATGTTGAAATGTCCTTAAAATAAATGTCTAAGTTTTGGTTATTTCTAGCAAAGAAATTGCTCAATTTATTCTACACTTATTGTACAATTGGCAACAAGTTGTTGATTTGTATTAAAAATTTAAAATGGTTTGGAGAAAGACATTTACAAGTAATTGGAAAAATAGTAGACTGAACAATTACATTTAAAACTAAAAGTAGGTGAAACAATTTAAGATAAAAAGCCATAAAATAGGCAACACTTTTTACTAACAGAATTACTAAAGTTCAGGCTAAAGTCTAGTCTTTATTCTATTCTGTAGTCAATTCTTTAATCTTGGATAAAGTCTATCCTGTAGTTTAGTCTATCCTATAGTCTACTCAATAGTGTAGTCTATACACTAGTCTATAAGTTAGTCTATAGTCTAGTCTATATTGTAGTCTGTAGACTGGTCTTCAGTATAGCCTATAGTCTAGTTTATAGTGTAGTCTATAGTCTAGTCTATAGTCTAGTCTATAGTGTAGTCTATAGTCTAGTCTATAGTCTAGTCTATAGTCCAGTCTATAGTCTAGTCTATAGTCTAGTCTATAGTCTAGTCTATAGTCTAGTCTATAATCTAGTCTATAGTCTAGTCTATAATCTAGTCTATAGTCTAGTCTATAGTCTAGTCTATAGTCTAGTCTATAGTCTAGTCTATAGTCTAGTCTATAGTCTAGTCTATAGTCTAGTCTATAGTCTAGTCTTTAGTCTAGTCTATAGTCTAGTCTATAGTCTAGTCTATAGTCTAGTCTAGTCTTAGTCTATAGTCTAGTCTATAGTCTAGTCTATAGTCTAGTCTATAGTCTAGTCTATAGTCTAGTCTATAGTCTAGTCTATAGTCTAGTCTATAGTCTAGTCTATAGTCTAGTCTATAGTCTAGTCTATAGTCTAGTCTATAGTCTAGTCTATAGACTAGTCTATAGACTAGTCTATAGTCTAGTCTATAGTCTAGTCTATAGTCTAGTCTATAGTCTAGTCTATAGTCTAGTCTATAGTCTAGTCTATAGTCTAGTCTATAGTCTAGTCTATAGTCTAGTCTATAGTCTAGTCTATAGTCTAGTCTATAGTCTAGTCTATAGTCTAGTCTTTAGTCTAGTCTATAGTCTAGTCTATAGTCTAGTCTATAGTCTAGTCTATAGTCTAGTCTATAGTCTAGTCTATAGTCTAGTCTATAGTCTAGTCTATAGTCTAGTCTATAGTCTAGTCTATAGTCTAGTCTATAGTCTAGTCTATAGTCTAGTCTATAGTCTAGTCTATAGTCTAGTCTATAGTCTAGTCTATAGTCTAGTCTATAAGTCTAGTCTATAGTCTAGTCTATAGTCTAGTCTATAGTCTAGTCTATAGTCTAGTCTATAGTCTAGTCTATAGTCTAGTCTATAGTCTAGTCTATAGTCTAGTCTATAGTCTATCTATAGTCTAGTCCTATAGTCTAGTCTATAGTCTAGTCTATAGTCTAGTCTATAGTCTAGTCTATAGTCTAGTCTATAGTCTAGTCTATAAGTCTAGTCTATAGTCTAGTCTATAGTCTAGTCTATAGTCTAGTCTATAGTCTAGTCTATAGTCTAGTCTATAGTCTAGTCTATAGTCTAGTCTATAGTCTAGTCTATAGTCTAGTCTATAGTCTAGTCTATAGTCTAGTCTATAGTCTAGTCTATAGTCTAGTCTATAGTCTAGTCTATAGTCTAGTCTATAGTCTAGTCTATAGTCTAGTCTATAGTCTAGTCTATAGTCTAGTCTATAGTCTAGTCTATAGTCTAGTCTATAGTCTAGTCTATAGTCTAGTATAGTCGCTAGTTTTGTCCAACTCTTGACTACATTCTGGCCTATAGTCTAGACAGTAATCTAGTCTATAGTTTAGTCTATAGTCTTGTCTGTAGTTTAGTTTATAGTCTAGTTTAAATTTTTGTCTACTGTATAGTCTAACCAGTAGTAAAAAAGCCCCGTCAATTGCTTTAGACTTTCCTTTAATAGCTAAAAAAATTTCAATAGAAATCAACAACTTGTTGCTTAACTCTTTCTAAATGTGTAGAATAAATTGAACAATTTTAGCCAGTAGTTAGTCAGACATATAAACGTTTATCTTCAAGGACATTGTAATCTAAATTTAAGAATTAGTAAAATAGATTTGCTAAAATAATGACACGTGACATTTTTGTCAAACTATTATGAAATAGTAAATTATAGTGTCAAAATTCAAAATTGTTCTCTATTATAGAGCAATCTAAATTTTTGTGTATAAATAGCAGGAAATTTCTTAAAACTATAACAAGTATTAGTTAAAAAATTGCTAAGAAAACTTGCAGTTTATAGTTAAGAAAAAAAATGATAAATTTAAATTTATTTAATTTGATACTTCAACATTTAAGAAAAAAATTAAAGATTTTTATTTTTCACAGTCCTTTATCGTTTCTCCAGCTTGTCCTCAGAGATGCCTCTCTATACCAAATATGTTAATTTAAATGATTCAAATGCTTTACAATACGCAGCAGTTATAGGAACTGTAAATCGTGATAAGTTAATAGACTCTGTAAAAGATGTTTTTCAAAGAGATAAAGATAATTCAATATATCATTTATGTAAAACTTGACTACAACTGGTTAAAATAAAGGTATTCAACAAAGAGACCCAATTCAAATTTGATTAAAATACTTCTACCATCATTATATTTAGCCTACAAACCATGCTTCATAACTTTTACTTTGCCTCCCAGTTGTCATGCACTTAATTATATTTCCCGCCTAAAATTTGCCTCTAAAATTTACCACAATTTTTTAGCAGTGGGCCGGTTAATAAGACATGCGCAGATTGTATTATTAATAAAAGCAAACAGAAACACACGTGATGTTGAAAATAAACCATTCACCTGTTGTTTTATTCTTAAAAAAAACGTGTCTGCAACAAAACTGATCGAACATGTTGCATCACATGTTGTGAGTGGTATAATGTCTAGTCAAAACATTGGAAATGTTGGATAAACAACAAATAAATAAAACAAACTAAATATATTGCCATCAGTCAATCAATCAATCAATCATTTTTTTCTAAATATCTATTTTTAATTTATTTTCCAGTCGAATTTTCCATTTTATTTGTTATTTTAATAAAATTTTATTTTTAAGCAAATTTAAGGACTTAACATATATTTTCCTTTTTGTATTGTTTTCTTTTTCTCCTCCTTTATTGAGTTTAATTAAATTGTGAACATATCAATATTTGTTTAAATATGACAGTTCGATGACAAGTTAATAAAAACAACTAGCAAAAGCGTTAGATTCGGCAATGACGCATCTTATATACCCACCATCAAAGCACATCCTTTAACGTTTCATAATACTCAAAATATGGAATGATTTATGTATAATAAATTATGTGGTAAAAGAGGTCATAGGGTCAACATTTGCATTTCAAACAATGCCTCTCACTGGGGAATATATAACTTATCTCGCTTATGTCCTATTGTGGATAGATCAGACGAAAGGACCGAAAGGCGAAAATTTTACTCTTAATATATTGAAGTGTCACAAACAGAATAACGAAATAATTATACCGCCTACATTCTACGGTTTAGTTAAAATTATACAAATGCCAATACTAAATAATATGACCAAAAAGTAATAACAAAAAGGTACTTTAGATAGATAGATAGATAGATAGATAGATAGATAGATAGATAGATAGATAGATAGATAGAAAGATAGATAGATATATAAATAGATATATAAATAGATAGATAGATAGATAGATAGATAGATAGATAGATAGATAGATAGATAGATAGATAGATAGATAGATAGATAGATAGATAGATAGATAG
>NC_060953.1:4768903-4774286 GCF_022045245.1 Lucilia cuprina | reverse complement strand
GACTATAGACTAAACTATAGACTAGACTATAGACTAGACTATAGACTAGACTATAGAGTAGACTATAGACTAGACTATAGACTAGACTATAGACTAGACTATAGACTACGCTATAGACTAAGCAATAGACTAGACTAAAGAACTTTTAGCAAAAGTAATTAAATGTACTGAATTATCCATGCCAGCTTACATCACCCTTATTACAAAAATGCCTAAAAGTTTACTACGCAATTATTACTGTTGTTTTGTCTTATGAATAAAAAGAGTAGTTTCTATTTGTCTTTTACCCACTATAGTGTTTAAAATTTTCCCTGGAAGGTTTGTTTTTTGCCTTTTGTTACTGCCAAACAATTGCCATTTAGCGAAAAACATAGACTGCTTTTTATGAGTTTTTTCTTTGCAATAAAAGTGTATTTACAACAAAAGTTTTAGGGTAAAACAAGGAAAAGTGCATTTTACTTTTTTTCTATTGGTTGGTTTTTGATAGTTGCGTTAGAGGCTATTGCAATGTTTGTTAAGTTGTTTAATTTTATTTTATTACTAAATCATTTAAAACGTGAGTTTTATTTGCCTAAAGCTTGATAAATAATTTTGTTGAAAAAGTTTCATTTTTGGAAAATTTATAATTTTATTAAAAAAAAACTGATGATTTTGTCATTTTTATCATTCCAGGGCCCTTAAACTATTTTTAATACTTTTTAAGTAAAAACAAACTTAATCACAAGTTCCTGTCGATCAAATTTATTTATCTCTCCCAAATGTAGGCTACACTTTATCAAACGCTTATCTTTATGCCTAGAAGTAGGCAAACATATTCAAAATTTTTGTTAATGTTTAGAATAAAGGGGAATAGATTAATAGTTTTAAAAGAAAATTTAAATGTGATAAACCAAACATTTACGTAAGAAGGTACTTTTTTAACTACTAGCAAAAAAAGTACTTTATCAAAAATTTAACAAAAAAAAGGAGTTTTTTATAGCATACTTTTTTGGAAATGGTAATTTTTTAAAATAAATTTGTGATTTTGCATTTACGAGTATTTTAAACATTAGGGACAAAAAGTACCATTTGTTAAAGGAATGAAAATAGTACTTTTGGATAAAATTTTCTTTCAAAAGAGTAATTTTTGCATAATTTTCTTTAAATTCAAAATATTTTACACATTTTATTTTATAAAAAAATACTTTGCAGATAAGGTACTCTTTGGACACTTTTGTAAAACAAAAGACTTTTAATTTTATTTTTTAAAAAATGTATTAAAAACAGTTTTTTAACATTTTTCTTTATAGTTTTTTTTATTTTTTTAATTTTTTATTTCACTTCTTAACCGTCGGCATTTTAAACAAAAGATTTCTTTTTAAATTTATTTTATAATAAATCGCTTTATTTCTTCAAACACCAAACGTTTGAACGCGCCAAAAGCGCTAAGAAGACTAAATTCATATAAATACTTTTAAATCCCTAAAAGCAGACCAAACATTTTCTAAGTACTTTAATACAAAAAAACAAGACAGAAAGCAACAACAAAAATATAAGAAAAAAAGAAAACAACAAAAGACAGACAAAACGCATACAGACACGAGTCAATTCACACAAAAGCACACACAAACTACCTCAACACATGTTTTCATTCATAAAAATTTTACACATACTTTTAGGCGCCAGTTTTTAATGCGGCGAAGCGTAGTAGTAATAAAATATATTTTTTTTTTTTTCTAGAAATCAACAACTTGTTGCCGGTGTGTTTTATTTTAAAACAAGTGTAGAATAGATTGAGCAATTTTAAGGGATTTTCCTTTTTAATAATTTATAGAGTTTTTTATTATGTAAAGGGTAAAAGAAGTGGCACATGTAAGAAATTATTTTGTCAGCAGTTTTTTTAAAATTATAAGTAGAAACATTTAAGCAACTATCTATCTATCGATTGATCTATCTATCTATCTATCTATCTATCTATCTATCTATCTATCTATCTATCTATCTATCTATCTATCTATCTATCTATCTATCTATCTAGCTATCTAGCTATCTAGCTATCTAGCTATCTAGCTATCTAGCTATCTATCTATCTGTCTATCTATCTATCTATCTATCTATCTATCTATCTATCTATCTATCTATCTATCTATCTATCTATCTATCTATCTATCTATCTATCTATCTATCTATCTATCTATCTGTCTTAAAATTTTTTAAAAGAAACTCCTTTAAATGAAATGCAAAGTGCAATAACTAGTTTATTTGAATAAATAATAATATCGGTGCTGAATAGGTGCTAGATAGACATATATTTTGATATGTTATAGTTTCATAATTCTGCTTTTCCTTTTCCCTTTCTCTTAATTTTCCTCTTTATCCAGCTGCTCCATTGAAAACATGCTCTTTCTTCTCTCCACATAATGATGCCATATAATTTCCATCATAAAAACAACCAAGACCATTAAATAACCACAGATCAAGAGAAGAAATAATGGGCCCGTATATTCCATGCCTACATTTATGACAAAATTATTCGACATACAATGCAAATGAGTACGAACCCATAGACGTCGATGCTTGGAGTGAACACCGGTTTCCAAAATGCGCATAGTTCTATGGGTTAGTGAAAAATAAATACTTTAACATTTTTTACTTCAGATATCGGATCAACTTACTTAAGTCGTACAATTTCCTTGTAACTGGAATTCTTATGTAAATGTGTTAGCAATAGGGTATCGCTGCGAAAAAGTATTTCATTTAAGTCACAGATCTCATGTTGATCAAATTGATTTTCGATTATATTGAATCCAGTAGAGGTTTCAAAAATGAATACAAAACCCGGTTTTTCGCGCATTTTATTAATCCCGTCCTGGGCCGAAAACCAAAAATTCTTTTTATTTTCAATTTTACGCTTAACAAAGCGGCGCACTTCGGGTAATCCAGAAAACTTAAAAGGAAAGGAAAAGTAATTTTTGGTTTAAAGTATAAAACCGTTTTTACTCACATTCAAATAGGTGTAGGTATAGGGCAAGGGTTCTAAACCCACTTCCAAATTCGAATCTGCCAAATCACCCATAGTTTTAATTTTAGATTTAACGGGAGAACCCAGTAAAGTGGAAACCACCACCGAGGTATAATAGTTATTGACCAGAAATGATATAATTAGCAAAGAAATAAAACCCAAACGTCCCCCTAGAGAAGTGGGTATCAAAAAACTACCCTGAGAACAGGCGGAACCAAACGAAATCAAACAAGTTGTTAGCAAAGAGGGTAAAAACTCGGTAGTGGGTTTCATACGATAATATTCCACATAAAAAGTCAACCAGAGAAATAGAGCAGCTAAGGCCAAGATTACGCCAAACATAATCCAAACTTTAGTACTAAAGGGCTCTATAAAGACCCGCCCCTGTATACCCGAATTGAGGGGAGTGCGAAACATGCAAACCGAACGAAAATCACCGGTAGGAGCAATGGGAGTTAGAAATTGAAAACGACCAGCAGTCATAAAGAAAGGAGCTGATGTTAAGTCCGCCGTTTCGGTAACCAAAGCACCCACTATACCTCCGGTATAGTCCACATCGGTCCAGCGATCGGAGTAGATATAAGAAACACTAAAAATTTAAATAAAATATTAAAGTCATTACTAAATTTAGATACAATTTCCAACTACTTGGTGTTTAAGGAATCTTTTAAAAGTAAAAATATCTGTATGCCCAAGCGGGACAAAGGATCGATATGAAAATCCTGTTGCTTTAAGAGAAAATTTTGTATATCCTGTTCGGGAGCTTGCAAATCATAACGAGTGACCTGAAAAATTATAAAATTTTTCAAATTATCATCGTAATTATTCAGATTAAAATGCCTACCACAACCGCTACTCTCATAGTGATATCGCTCAAAGTCTGACGATTACCATATTGAAGTCTTTTATATAAATCCGATAAATATTTAGTTTTCTGGCAATCGCTACTATTGCAGGCGATTTCATAGTTGGACGTTATATTGAGTGAGCCTCCCAAAAACAAACCATTATTATAGGCATCAAAATTGATGTAAGAGGTTTTGCTAAGATTTACCGGTTTTTGTGGTTCCTTAGGTACCACATAGGCCAACTGAGTATCCACTGAAAGATTGACATTCTTGAATATACCATAAAAACGAGAGAAATTCGACAATTCATCGTAGACAAGCCAACCATAGCGATAGTTGAAAAGACGTAAATGGCTGGTCTGTGAGAGAGAAAAGATAGATAGAGAGAGAGAGAAAATAGAACGATAGAGAGGAGAGATGTTACACATTCTTTACCTCTTCTATAAATTGATCCGTTAGCTGACAATTCATATCCATATAAATGCCAATTTGAGGCCGATCATGACGCATATAACGAGAAGCAAAATCCTGCAATGAATCCGAATTATTTAGATTAACATATTGGATATAGATCGGCAGCCGAGAGCTCAACGAGGAGAATTGATAAAGAGCTGTAATGATGAAATTCAATAATAGAAATTTCCAGATTTTCTCCCAAATACTTGCCTTCCCTATTCCAACAATGAAATAATACCACACATGACAATCGGCTATCCAAGAAATGATTGAAAATTAAACTGAATAAATTTAAATTTAACATTTTGATTTTTGCAAAATTAACTATCAACTTCCTGTTTTGCCTGCTACTCTTAACAATCTGAGGAAATTCCCTGATAGATTTATAGCTAAAGTTAAATTTAAACTGAATATTTTGCTATAAAATCCTTTTAATGATTGACAAATTAATTTGTCTAAAAAAATGTTTTAGGTCTTTCTTTAAACCTTTTTATTAATAATTCTTAAATGTTGAAATGTCCTTAAAATAAATGTCTAAGTTTTGGTTATTTCTAGCAAAGAAATTGCTCAATTTATTCTACACTTATTGTACAATTGGCAACAAGTTGTTGATTTGTATTAAAAATTTAAAGATGGTTTGGAGAAAGACATTTACAAGTAATTGGAAAAATAGTAGACTGAACAATTACATTTAAAACTAAAAGTAGGTGAACAATTTAAGATAAAAAGCCATAAAATAGGCAACACTTTTTACTAACAGAATTACTAAAGTTCAGGCTAAAGTCTAGTCTTTATTCTATTCTGTAGTCAATTCTTTAATCTTGGATAAAGTCTATCCTGTAGTTTAGTCTATCCTATAGTCTACTCAATAGTGTAGTCTATACACTAGTCTATAAGTTAGTCTATAGTCTAGTCTATATTGTAGTCTGTAGACTGGTCTTCAGTATAGCCTATAGTCTAGTTTATAGTGTAGTCTATAGTCTAGTCTATAGTCTAGTCTATAGTGTAGTCTATAGTCTAGTCTATAGTCTAGTCTATAGTCCAGTCTATAGTCTAGTCTATAGTCTAGTCTATAGTC
>NC_060953.1:4767025-4768803 GCF_022045245.1 Lucilia cuprina | reverse complement strand
CTATAGACTAGACTATAGACTAGACTATAGACTAGACTATAGACTAGACTATAGACTAGACTATAGACTAGACTATAGACTAGACTATAGACTAGTCTATAGACTAGTATGTACACAATCCAAGGTACTTATCTATAAATAAGACCTGCATTTGATACTTTTTTACATTTTAATCCTTTAAAATAACTTTCTCTTTAAAATTTATGTTTTCTGTTGTTCCGTTTGTGTCCCCTAAATATTCTCCATTTATTTTTAAGATACCTTTTTTAACCGTTAACAACTTTATCATAATCTTTACATTTACACCTCTTAAAAAGTCATTTGCATTTACTGGTAATGGTTACCAAAAATATGTAAAATCCTTTGAATACGAATATTTTTAAAACCTTAAACAAATGGAAAAGAATTGCAAATAAAATGTAATACAAAAGTTATACCAGAAAAACCAAAAGCGTTAAAATGCAAATAAGTTTTCAGTGAACAACGACTTTTAAATGATTTACAGCAACAGGATGTAAAGACACCATGTTGAAATTTTACTAACGTATATTACTTTCTATGACTTTGCTTTTGTAGGTAAATTGCAATAATAATGAAGCCAATTAGGAAACTAAAAACAATCAACTTTGGAAGTCAAAGTTTTGTTTAGGAAGTAATTGAAGGGAAGGGAGTGAGCACAGTGTTTGATTAAGTTTGTTTACCTTTTGTAATGAGAGAGTAATGTTAAGATGGCGACAGAGGTTATTGATGGTACTTAGTTGTTTTTGGAGGATAACTTACTTTTACATCTAAATCATGCATGAATCTATTCTAATGTTTGTTCTATTTAGTCGAGAGTGATAGTAATTAGAGGAATGTGAAGGAGGTGATGGATGTTAGGGTGGTTTGGCAGTGAGCATGTTATGATTTGTTTACTTTTTGGAGGAGTTTGTTTTTTAACATAAGGACGATGTTAAAGATGAAAGTAAAATCGATTTGAGAAACTAAATAAAGCGAAAATTTCAAAATTGTAAATGTGAAGTATTCAGAGTAAGGTAAACTATGTAGAACATGTAATAAATTAGGCTTCGAACTTAGAGAATTTAAAATGAGTAGATTCAATATAAATCAAGGTTTCTAAAAAAATGTTACTTAACGATCAATTAACTTTTTACACCATCTTGGTCTTTAGTTTCAAAATAAAATTTGCCAAAAAAAAAAATTAAAATATTCAAGAATTGCGGCTTTTTTGTGTGGATGGAGGTTATGGACAATGACCAAAAGGTCATTTTTTTTTTAAATAATGATAAGGTCACTAAATTTAAGGGAGAGTGGGCAGGTTTATTTTTATTTAACATGAGTTGTTATAAGAAATAAAAATATGTTTATGGGAAAATTTTTATAATAAAAATTTTTATTTAAAGAAAATTATTGTTTCTAAAGATTATTTGTAAAAAAATAATTTAAAAAAATAATTAATAAAAAATTAAAATAATTAATTAATTAATTATATAAATCTAACATAAAACGAATTCATATAAAAATTCAATAAATTTTTCTAATTTTTTACAGATTTATTTCGCAAATCGACAATTTTGTTAACAAGATATGCATTCAAGTAAGTAAAAATTTAAAATCTTATATTCTTAATGCCAAAATGTAATTAAATTGTTAATATTAAAAAAAGCTTAAGAGCTATAGTCTAGTCTATAGTCTAGTCTATAGTCTAGTCTATAGTCTAGTCTATAGTCTAGTCTATAGTCTAGTCTATAGTCTAGTCTATAGTCTAGTCTATAGTC
>NC_060953.1:4756862-4766925 GCF_022045245.1 Lucilia cuprina | reverse complement strand
TCTATAGTCTAGTCTATAATCTAGTCTATAGTCTAGTCTATAATCTAGTCTATAGTCTAGTCTATAATCTAGTCTATAGTCTAGTCTATAGTCTAGTCTATAGTCTAGCCTATAGTTTAGTCTATAGTCTAGTCTATAGTCTAGTCTATAGTCTAGTCTATAGACTATAGTCTAGCCTATGGTCTAGTCTACAGTCTATTCTAGTTGTTTATTTAATCAAAGTCGAGATTATTTTAAAACTTCTGTTTTCCAACCCTGATGTGTACTGCAATTAGTGTGTCAGTGCGTTTTCCTGAGCATATTAATTTGTGTTTTTAGTTGTTGTAACGCGAAGATGTGTTACATTGTTTACTTGTCGCTTATTATTATTACAATGTTATTTTAATGCCTGTTATTACTTATACACTTAAAGAAATTTTATGTGAACTTTGCCATAATTACAATATAATTACAGTTGTTATCATATAATAACACTTGTAAATTAGTTGTTAATATTAACATTTTGAAGTAATTAGTACAACTGAGGCAAAATTTTATTTAATTCATTATTTGAAAGTGTTTGATTTGAAAATTTAAGGGAAAGATAATAAAAAAAGCATTGATATGTTTTTTCACTTTTAATAAAAAACAATTAAATGTCAGCAGTCGTTTAAGTATAAAATTATTTAACAAATTTATACATTTTATTGATATAATCTAATCTTTTAATAAAATTATTATTTGCCTTAAAATTATATGAAAAATGTTTTTTTTAACAAAATACTATTAGTATTGAGAACTATAAAAAAATCGTGATTAAAAAGTCGTTAAGTTTTAATATAAACTGGAAATAAAGTTATGAAAAATGTTTGTTTAAATAGTTAAAAAGTTTTTTGTTCATTTTGTGACTCCATAGCCTGTTACTAAGGTTATTTAGTTTTTCACACCAAATATAAACATACAGTACGTATGATTGATATTAATTAAGGAGTAAAATTCTACGGAATCCTGTAAATTTTTTTATATAAAAATTATTTACAAATTGTCAACTGTTTTTGATAAAGAACATTTAAAGTTATAAACAAATTTTAACATTATTTTAAAAGTATTAAAAAAGTTAAATTAAATGTGACAAAATTTTCAGAATTTAACATTTTCATTTCTCTTTTTAAAGCTTTTTCCCTTTCCAACTTTTTATTTAAAATTCTTTTTTAATTTCTTTAACTGTCTATTATATATTTAAAAACTCATAAATATAAAATTTAACACTTTTTTTCGTCGTTCAAAGATTTATTATATCTGGCCAAATGGTAGACTTATCTTTGTCATAAAACTCACAGTTTATGACAAGTATTTAGGCAGTTTGGGTGATAATTTAATAAATGTTTATATGTATTTTAATCAAAGCTAGATAACATTTTTTAAAAAATATTTCAAAGATGTTAGAAATTAAGAAACAGTGGGTAAGAAAAGTAAGTCATGTCATAGAGTAGACTACAGCATAGTCTATAGTTTAATGAAATTTATAGATATCTTTTGTTTTTACAGTATCTCTTATAGTTTTCGAGAAAAATGGACTTATATGTTTTCACTCAAAAAATACAAAAAAACTTTTAGGTTTTTACTAATGAAATAAGTTTTTGGCAAAAGTAACAAGTGATCACAGATTTCATGTGTTTTTGCTCTATCTCTTATAGTTTTCGAGAAAAACGGACTTTTATGTTTTCACTCAAAAAATACGTTTTTGGTAGGAAAAACAAGTGATCACAGATTTCGCTTGTTTTTGCTGTATCTCTTATAGTTTTTGAGAAAAACGGACTTTTATGTTTTCACTCAAAAAAATAAATTTTTTGGTAGGAAAAACAAGTGATAACAGATTTCGTTTGTTTTTGCTCTATCTCTTATAGTTTTCGAGAAAACAGACTTTTATGTTTTCACTAAAAAAATACTTTTTGGTAGGAAAAACAAGTGATCTCTTATAGTTTTCGAGAAAAACGTATTTTTATGTTTTTACTCAATATATTCGTTTTTAGTATGAATTTTTTATAAATTGTTAAGAAATTCTATTTCGTGATACGATTTCTTAATTTTTTTTATAGAAAATCCCCTTTAAATATCTTACAGTTTAAATGTTTCCGTTTATTTTGTATTTTATTTTTAATTTCTCTATTTACTTGACTTTTAAACTTTTGCTGTCGTAAACATTTCCTTTATTTTTCATTTGCAGCTGGTATTTACCCCCTAAAATTTACACGTTTTTTAAAAGCACGAGTGAAAAATAAACAATTTGTTTCTTTAAATCTATCACAATAACAAATAATTAAAAACAATTTGTGATTTACAAACTGCGGACTTTTTTTGGGTTATCTTGCTGCAGCTTTCACAGCCCAGCAACAAGTGGTCATTGATTTAGTTATTTAATTGATGCCACTAAAAGAAATTAAGAAATTCAATAAAAAAAGAATTCACTTAATTTGCGTTCCAACAAAAAATTAAAACAAATTTTTCAAAACAAAAAGAAGGCATGTTAGAGCAGTAACTAAATGATAAAAATTTCCACCAGTTAAAGGCGTCATGATCATGTAAATTAATTAAATGAAAACAATATTTAAAGTGATAGTTTGTGATAGTTTTCAAGCAAATGGAAACTTTTTATTCCTTAAAAAGTTTAAATATTTTCATACATTTGTTTACTGCAATTGTGCAAGAAACATTTCATTTCAATTCATGAACTAAAGATCGTCATGATCTTTAGAAGGGGCGTGTCCAAGGTTTGGTTGCGATCAATTGATTGTTATTTCGACTTTGTACTTTTTTTATAAATAATTTTAATCAATTTTGTTATTTTTAAATTTGAAAAGAACAATACAATCGCGTGATTTTTGTCAGCACGTTTTTGGCGTTTTATTAAGTCCATAAATTGATTGATTAAATTGTTTGGTATTGTAACAAATGTGTAGACTATTTTTTATTAGAAATTCTTTATCGAAGTTGTTATTAGAGAATGCGATGTTGTTATTCAGTCAAAAAACATTGTAAGATTAACTAACTAACTAACTAACTAACTAACTAACTAACTAACTAACTAACTAACTAACTAACTAACTAACTAACTAACTAACTAACTAACTAACTAACTAACTAACTAACTAACTAACTAACTAACTAACTAACTAACTAACTAACTAACTAATTAACTAACTAACTAACTAACTAACTAACTAACTAACTAACTAACTAACTAACTAACTAACTAACTAACTAATTAACTAATTAACTAACTACCTAACTAACTAACTAACTATAGACTAGACTATAGAATAGACTATAGACTAGACTATAGACTAGACTATAGACTAGACTATAGACTAGACTATAGACTAGACTATAGACTAGACTATAGACTAGACTATAGACTAGACTATAGACTAGACTATAGACTAGACTATAGACTAGACTATAGACTAGACTATAGACTAGACTATAACTAGACTATAGACTAGACTATAGACTAGACTATAGACTAGACTATAGACTAGATATAGACTAGACTATAGACTAGACTATAGACTAGACTATAGACTAGACTATAGACTAGACTATAGACTAGACTATAGACTAGACTATAGACTAGACTATAGACTTAGACTATAGACTAGACTATAGGACTAGACTATAGACTAGACTATAGACTAGACTATATGACTAGACTATAGACTAGACTATAGACTAGACTATAGACTAGACTATAGACTAGACTATAGACTAGACTATAGGACTAGACTATAGACTAGACTATAGACTAGACTATAGACTAGAATATAGACTAGACTATAGATAGACTATAGACAGACTATAGACTAGACTATAGGACTAGACTATAGACTAGACTATAGACTAGACTATAGACTAGACTATAGACTAGACTATAGATAGACTATAGACTAGACTATAGACTAGACTATAGACTAGACTATAGACTAGACTATAGACTAGACTATAGACTAGACTATATATAGACTAGACTATAGACTAGACTAGACTAGAACTATAGATAGACTATAGACTAGACTATAGACTAGACTATAGACTAGACTATAGACTAGACTATAGACTAGACTATAGACTAGACTATAGACTAGACTATAGACTAGACTATAGACTAGACTATAGACTAGACTATAGACTAGACTATAGACTAGACTATAGACTAGACTATAGACTAGACTATAGACTAAGAACTATAGACTAGACTAGTAGACTAGATATAGACTAGACTTTAGGACTAGACTATAGACTAGACTATAGACTAGACTATAGACTAGACTATAGACTAGACTATAGACTAGACGATAGACTAGACTATAGACTAGACTATAGACTAGACTTTAGACTATAGACTAGACTATAGACTAGACTATAGACTATAGATAAGACTATAGACTAGACTATAGATAAGACTATAGACTAGACCATAGACTAGACTATAGACTAGACTATAGAATAGATTATAGACTAGACTATAGACTAGACTATAGACTAGACTATAGACTAGACTATAGACTAGACTATAGACTAGACTATAGACTAGACTATAGACTAGACTATAGACTAGACTATAGACTAGACTATAGACTAGACTATAGACTAGACTATAGACTAGACTATAGACTAGACTATAGACTAGACTATAGACTAGACTATAGACTAGACTATAGACTAGACTATAGACTAGACTATAGACTAGACTATAGACTAGTCTATATACTAGTATGTACACAATCCAAGGTACTTATCTATAAATAAGACCTGCATTTGATACTTTTTTACATTTTAATCCTTTAAAATAACTTTCTCTTTAAAATTTATGTTTTCTGTTGTTCCGTTTGTGTCCCCTAAATATTCTCCATTTATTTTTAAGATACCTTTTTTAACCGTTAACAACTTTATCATAATCTTTACATTTACACCTCTTAAAAAGTCATTTGCATTTACTGGTAATGGTTACCAAAAATATGTAAAATCCTTTGAATACGAATATTTTTAAAACCTTAAAAAAGAAAAGAATTGCAACTAAAAATGTAATACAAAAGTTATACAGAAAAACCAAAAGCGTTAAAATGCAAATAAGTTTTCAGTGAACAACGACTTTTAAATGATTTACAGCAACAGGATGTAAAGACACCATGTTGAAATTTTACTAACGTATATTACTTTCTATGACTTTGCTTTTGTAGGTAAATTGCAATAATAATGAAGCCATTAGGAAACTAAAAAACATCAACTTTGGAAGTCAAAGTTTTGTTTAGGAAGTAATTGAAGGGAAGGGAGTGAGCACAGTGTTTGATTAAGTTTGTTTACCTTTTGTAATGAGAGAGTAATGTTAAGATGGCGACAGAGGTTATTGATGGTACTTAGTTGTTTTGGAGGATAACTTACTTTTACATCTAAATCATGCATGAATCTATTCTAATGTTTGTTCTATTTAGTCGAGAGTGATAGTAATTAGAGGAATGTGAAGGAGGTGATGGATGTTAGGGTGGTTTGGCAGTGAGCATGTTATGATTTGTTTACTTTTTGGAGGAGTTTGTTTTTTTAACATAAGGCGATGTTAAAGATGAAAGTAAAATCGATTTGAGAAACTAAATAAAGCGAAAATTCAAAATTGTAAATGTGAAGTATTCAGAGTAAGGTAACTATGTAGAACATGTAATAAATTAGGCTTCGAACTTAGAGAATTTAAAATGAGTAGATTCAATATAAATCAAGTTTCTAAAAAAATGTTACTTAACGATCAATTAACTTTTTACACCATCTTGGTCTTTAGTTTCAAAATAAAATTTGCCAAAAAAAAAATTAAAATATTCAAGAATTGCGGCTTTTTTGTGTGGATGGAGGTTATGGACAATGACCAAAAGGTCATTTTTTTTTTAAATAATGATAAGGTCACTAAATTTAAGGAGAGGTGGGCAGGTTTATTTTTATTTAACATGAGTTGTTATATAGAAAAAATAAAAATATGTTTATGGGAAAATTTTTATAATAAAAATTTTTATTTAAAGAAAATTATTGTTTCTAAAGATTATTTGTAAAAAAATAATTTAAAAAAATAATTAATAAAAAATTAAAATAATTAATTAATTAATTATATAAATCTAACATAAAACGAATTCATATAAAAATTCAATAAATTTTTCTAATTTTTTACAGATTTATTTCGCAAATCGACAATTTTGTTAACAAGATATGCATTCAAGTAAGTAAAAATTTAAAATCTTATATTCTTAATGCCAAAATGTAATTAAATTGTTAATATTAAAAAAAGCTTAAGAGCTATAGTCTAGTCTATAGTCTAGTCTATAGTCTAGTCTATAGTCTAGTCTATAGTCTAGTCTATAGTCTAGTCTATAGTCTAGTCTATAGTCTAGTCTATAGTCTAGTCTATAGTCTAGTCTAAAGTCTAGTCTATAGTCTAGTCTATAGTCTAGTCTATAGTCTAGTCTATAGTCTAGTCTATAGTCTAGTCTATAGTCTAGTCTATAGTCTAGTCTATAGTCTAGTCTATAGTCTAGTCTATAGTCTAGTCTATAGTCTAGTCTATAGTCTAGTCTATAGTCTAGTCTATAGTTAGTCTATAGTCTAGTCTATAGTCTAGTCTATAGTCTAGTCTATAGTCTAGTCTATAGTCTAGTCTATAGTCTAGTCTATAGTCTAGTCTATAGTCTAGTCTATAGTTTAGTCTATAGTCTAGTCTATAGTCTAGTCTATAGTTAGTCTATAGTCTAGTCTATAGTCTAGTCTATAGTCTAGTCTATAGTCTAGTCTATAGTCTAGTCTATAGTCTAGTCCTATAGTCTAGTCTATAGTCTAGTCTATAGTTAGTCTATAGTCTAGTCTATAGTCTAGTCTATAGTCTAGTCTATAGTCTAGTCTATAGTCTAGTCTATAGTCTAGTCTATAGTCTAGTCTATAGTCTAGTCTATAGTCTAGTCTATAGTCTAGTCTATAGTCTAGTCTATAGTCTAGTCTATAGTCTAGTCTAAAGTCTAGTCTATAGTCAAGTCTATAGTTTAGTCTATAGTCTAGTCTATAGTCTAGTCTATAGTCTAGGCTATAGTCTAATCTATAGTCTAGTCTATACTCCAGTCTATACTCTAGTCTATACTCTAGTCTATAGTCTACTCTATAGTCTACTATATGTAGTGTAGTTTATAGTCTAGGTATAGTCTACTCTTTATTCAAGTCTGTAACCTTATCTATAGTCTGGTCTGTAGTCTAGCCTCTAGTTACTTTATTAAAACAACTTTCATATATTTTTTTAACCGTGTGATTTAATGTGCTTTTTAAGATCTTTAACACTACTAATGTGCTCTAAATATTTTGAATATGCAATATATATTCTGAAATCCTTCAAGACTTTTTTTCACCTTTACTCATATTCCGTCATATCTCCCTGGTCGTGGTTTTTATATTTCTGCTCAAATTTGTACCAAACAATTTCCAGCATCATTAAGATCAATACTAATACATAAGCCACGGCCAACATAATAAACAAGGGAGCAGTGTATTCCAAACCCACTTGAACTAAAAAGCTGCTCGATAAATAACAATTCAATCTTCTCTTCACCCACTGGCGGTAATAGCGTCTATAGACACCCGATTCCATAATGCGCATTTGTCTGCAAGAATAATAATTTTGAATCATATCGATTTAAAGTTAACTTTTGTTTTTATACTTCAATTTAACAATTTCCCTGTACGAAGAGTTCCTGGGCAAATGCTGGTACAAAGGCTGTTCGGGTCTAAAAGGTATTTCATTGAGATCACATATCTCTTCGGCTGTATAGGAATTTTCTATTAAGCCATAACCGGAAAAAGCATCTATAACAAAAACATAACCAGGTTCTTTGCGCACTCGTTGCAGCCCTTTCTCGACGCTCATCCAAACATTATTCGGATTAGGCTGGGAATCGATTTTATTGCGTACGAATCTTTTAATTTCGGGTAAAGTTGAGAACTGGAGAAGGGAATTAATGTTGAAGATATCAAATATAAAATATTTGTAACTTACATTCAAATATGACTTGGTATAGGGTATAGGTTCCAGGCCCACCTCCAACTTACTATCGGCCAACTGAGCCACCGTCTTAATATTCGATTTAACCGGGGAACCCAACAATATAGCCACCACTATCGAGGTATAATAATTATATATAATGAAGGTCAATAAAGACAAAGTTATAAAAGCTATGCGTCCACCCATGGATGTGGGTACTAAAAAACTACCCTGATAACAGGCGGAACCAAACGATATCAAACAGGTGGTAAGTAAAGAGGGCACAAAACCCAGCATAGCTTTCATCTGATGATATTCCACAAAAAATGTCAACCACAATAGAAATGCAATTAATATAAGCGTGGCACCAAATAAGATCCATACCCGTAACGAAAAGGGTTCCAGGAATACGGCACTCTGTATGCCAGCATTAAGGGGCGTACGAAAAATGCAAACATGACGGAAAGTACCTAACTCCGTGATGGCCTGAACATACTTGAAACGATTTTTTGTGGCTAGAAAGGGAGACGAAGCAAGATCGGCTGAGTTTTCTATACCAATAGCACCAATACAACCACCATTGACCTCAGTACGACTCCAAGCACTGGTGAAATTATAAAAAAAGCTGTAAAGGATTTTGTGAATTCTGAATTACAGTTTATATTTTTGGGAATATCTTTTCTTACTTGCATTCCAGATTCTCTTTTAAAATCATCAAATACTGAAATCCAAATTTAGCTATGCCATCAATATGTTTGTCTTTAGTGGAACTTAAATGAGCCAAAAGTTCACTTTGTGGAGCCGTTAAGGGAATAGCAGTGACCACTGTAGATACTCTCATCGTTAAATCTCTTAAATACCAACGATGTTCATACTTGGATCTTTGATATAAAGAGGATAAATACTGTTTTACAAGACATTGCTCTCGGCAGCATAATAACTCTCGATCTATGGTCACATTAAGTTTTCCCCCCAAAGAATAACCATTATTATAAACATCATATAAAATATAAGAAGAATTTTTAGGAGAATTTACAAATCTCTCATTAGGTTGGACCAGAGTAATATCGGTATCTATTGACAAATGAAAATATTTAAAAAGGTCCTTAAAATGTTCCAAATCCATTGAGGAATCATAAATTAGCCAATGAAATTGATGCTTGAATAATTTTTCCTCGCTAGCCTAAAACGAAACACAAATTTTCAAGAATCTATTGTGTTCAAAATTCATATACCTTTCGCAATATATCCTCCGATTTCGTACAATTCATATCAAAATAAATGGCCACATGGGGATTTTCATGCGATAATATAGGTCCCTCTAAATCACCTTCCAATTTTAGCTGATTTATGGGCCACATTTGTATAAATAAATTTTCATTCATAGCCCGACTGGAAAATTGAAATTGGGCTGCAAGAGAATTTTCTTTAAATTTTTATTATTTAGATAAAAAAAACTACTGACTTTCCTTATCCCAACAGTGCAAGACAAACAACCATTTTATATGGTTTTGCAAAACATTATAAATAATCAGATTAATTAAAGGAAAATTAATCATTTTGGAAAATTTGAAAAAAAGTAAAGAATTAAGAAAAAAAGTTTAGCAAAAAAGAATCTTCAATTTAGTTTTTATTTCTTTTAACCGAATTTTCCGTTTCGTTGTGGGCTATTTGAATAAACTTAAAATTTTAACTAATTTAAAGGTTAAATAAACCGTAAGAGGGATCATTTATTGTTTTCTTTCTGTCATCAATTATTAAGTTTAATTAAATTGTGAACATATTATTATTTGTTTAGATTTGACAGTTTGATGACAAGTTAAATAAACAAGAGAATATTGTTGGCAATTTAAAAATTATGAATCAGATTACGATACGAAATTGAACCAAAAGGAAATTAAAGAACAAAAAAAGTACTTAAATAGAAAAAAGCTCTGAACTGATAGATAGATAGATAGATAGATAGATAGATAGATAGATAGATAGATAGATAGATAGATAGATAGATAGATAGATAGATAGATAGAT
>NC_060953.1:4752107-4756762 GCF_022045245.1 Lucilia cuprina | reverse complement strand
TTAGTTAGTTAGTTAGTTAGTTAGTTAGTTAGTTAGTTAGTTAGTTAGTTAGTTAGTTAGTTAGTTAGCTAGTTAGCTAGTTAGCTAGTTAGTTAGTTAGTTAGTTAGCTAGTTAGCTAGTTAGCTAGTTAGCTAGCTAGATAGCTAGTTAGTTAGTTAGTAAGTTAGGTAGGTATTTAGTTAGTTAGTTAGCTTGTTTGTTTGTTAGTTAATCATTAACATATTTTATATTTGTATTTTTTCTACTCTAAATACTTCGTTTTTTACTTTTACGCACATTTGCTTTTACTTTACTCCTTTTTAGTTCATATTTACACATGTTTTTTTTTTAGTTTTATTCGCTAAATATATGGCTATTTATCTAAAAATTTATATTATTTATCAAACTGTCAAATTTAAACAAATATTGGCATGTCAACAATTTAAATTTACTAAATAATTAATGTAGAATAAAAAAATAATATACCAGTACAATACACACCACATATTTATTTAACCTTTAAAGTAGTTAAAAACAATATTTAATTCAAACAACAAACAAAAGCAAAAAAAAATCGGTTTTAAAAATCAGTAACAAAATATATGTACTACGAAAATAGTACTTTTCCATGACTTCGTTTTAAAACAATTTTATTTTGTGTTGTGTTTACATTTTTCAAAATGGTTAATTTTGCTTTAATCAATGTTATTTTACATAATTTTTTGCAGAACCATATAAAATGGTTGTTTATTTTACACTGTTGGGATAAGGGAAGTAAGTAGTTATAGTAAGTAGGTAATTGTTTGATTATATAATAAGCACTTTTCTAAAATTTATCTTTTCAGCCCAATTTGAGTTTTCCAGTCAGGCGATGAATGAAAATTTATTTATACAAATGTGGCCCATAAATCAACTAAAATTGGAAGGTGTTTTAGAGGGGCGTATATTATCACAGGAAATTCCCCATGTGGCCATTTATTTGGATATGAGTTGTTTGAAATCGTCTAATATATTAAGAAAGGTATACGAAATTTGAATTTATGATAAAGAGATCGTACTTAATATTTTGCTTGTATTTTAGGCCAGCGAGGAAAAGTTATTTAAGCAAAATTTCCATTGGCTTATATATGATCCTTCAAGAGATTTAGAAAAATTCAAAGTACTTTTCAAACACTTTAACTTGTCGGTAGATGCTGATGTTACTTTAGTCCAACCTAATGAGAATTTTTTAAATTCTGTTAAAAATTCTTCTTATATTTTATATGATGTTTATAATAATGGTTATTCTTTAGGGGGAAAATTGAATGTGACCATAGATCGGGAGTTAATATGCTCTCGAGAGCAATGTATTCTCAAACAATATTTATCTAGTTTATATGAAAGATCACGGTATGAGCATCGTTGGTTTTTGAGAGATATAACAATGAGATTATCTACAGTGGTAGGTATAATTATAATAAATATTTAAATTATATATTTCTAATAGAATTTTTTTCTTTTTAAAAGGTCACTGGCATTCCCTTAACGGCTCCGCAAAATGACCTCTTGAACCATTTAAGTTCCATTAAAGAGAAACATATTGACGCAGTAGCCAAGTTTGGTTTTCAGTACATGATGATATTAAAAGAGAATCTGGAATGCGAGTAAGAAAGAGAAACCCCTTACGAAAAGAGTTGCAACTTAAAGATCGGCACATTTATTATTTCTTAACAGATTTCGTTACAATTTCACAAATATATGGAGTCGTACCGAAATAAGTGGCGGTTGTATTGGTGCTGTCGGTATAGATAACTCGGCCGATATTGCTTCAACGCCTTTTATTTCCACCACGAATCGTTTGAAGTACGCGCAAGCCCTAATTAAGTTAGGTACTTTTCGCCATGTATGTATATTTCGAACCCCTCGTAATGCTGGTATACAGGGTGCTGTAATTATAGAACCATTTTCGGTAACCGTGTGGATCTTATTCGGCGCCATGCTAATATTAATATCTATACTATTGTGGTGGACATTTTATGTAGAATTTCATCGAATGAAAACCGTTTTGGGTTTTGTACCATCATTTCTTACCACCTGTTTGATTTCTTTGGGTTCGGCCTGCAACCAGGGTAGTTTCCTAATACCCAGTTCTGTGGGTGGACGCCTAGTATTCATAACTATGACTTTGTTGACCTTTATTTTATATAATTATTATACCTCGATAGTGGTAGCTAAACTGTTGGGTTCACCGCTTAAATCGAATATTAAAACATTGGGCCAACTGGCCGATAGTAATTTGGAAGTGGGTTTAGAGCCAGCACCCTACACAAAGTCCTATTTAAATGTAAGTTGTCATTTTTTTTTGTTATTTATAGATTTTCTCATAGAATTCTTTAGTATTCACCCTTACCCGAAGTCAAAAGTTTTGCACGCAATAAAATCGATTACCGACATGATCCTGAGAGTGTTTGGATGAATGTCAATGATGGGCTGAGGCGCGTGCGTAAAGAACATGGTTTTGTTTATGTCATAGATGCTTTTACTGGTTATGATTTAATAGAAAATACCTATACAGCCAAAGAAATTTGTGATCTCAATGAAATACCCTTTAGACCCGAACAGCCTATGTACCAGCATTTGCCGAAGAACTCTTCGTACAGGGAAATTATTAAATTAAAGTGAGTAAGAATGTTATTTGGAATGAAATTTAATTTAAAATTTTTTTCCTTAAAGACTGACTCGCATTTTGGAATCCGGAATCCATAGACGACATTCCCATCTGTGGGTGAAGGAGAAACTGAATTGTTATTTATCGAGTACCTTCTTGGTTCAAGTAGGTTTGGAATACACCGCTCCCTTGTTTATGATGATGGTAGTAGCATATATTTCGGCGTTTGTTGTAATGTTCCTGGAAATTATATGGTTCAAATATCAGAAAAACTCCATGAACCGCAATTCTTCAGCTATGAAAAAGTTCTAAAGGAAGTGAAGGCATTCAGAAGACATCGAAAATTTTTTAAGAAATTTTAAAAGGCACTAATCTGTTTTATCGCACTTTAGTAATGTTAAAGACTTTTAAAGCACATTAATAAAGCACGCGTTAAAAAATAATAAAAAGTTGTTTTATTAAAGCCAATTTTAGGTAAAAAGAAAGTTCCTTATGAATAATATTTGTAAACGGTGAATTATTTCTGTTTCTGGGTCTTTAATATGGAACCCAAGGCTACTTTGTTCCCCAATTCAGAAACATACGTGTACCAAGGTATTCCTGCTGATATTTGCTTTTATGTTCAGCTTGACCGAGACATTATATCTGGGATCAGCGTTTCAAAGTTTCCGACATATTCTATATCTAGATCGGGCACGTTCGATAATACATTAAAAACGTGTCCAATAACTGCTTATGGGCCTAAAGTTATGAGCCGTTCGACTGTAAGCGCCGCTTCATATCTTAAGTATGTTTGGAACACCTAGAAACGTTTCCAGAACCTTGGTCGATGTAGTACACATGTCACCACTTATACCATAGAAGCATCTATGCTGAATTCAGTACACTTTTATGAATCCAATTAGTCATTGTAGGAGAAAGATTCCATTTCTTGTCTATAGTCTTCCAAAGTCTCGCCTACATTTGCAGAACTGGCAGTAAAATGCCATGCTGACCTACCGCTTTATAGGGAGCAAAGGTCTTAATTGCCTCCTAACTATCTAACAAACTAACTAACCAACTAACTAACTAACTAACTAATTAAATAACTAACTAACTAACTAACTAAATAACTAACTAACTAAATAACTAACTAACTAACCAACCAACCAACCAACTAACTAACTAACTAACTAACTAACTAACTAACTAACTAACTAACTAACTAACTAACTAACTAAATAACTAACTAACTAACTAACTAACTAACTAACTAACTAACTAACTAACTAACTAACTAACTAACTAACTAACTAACTACCTAACTAACTAACTAACTAACTAACTAACTAACTAACTAACTAACTAACTAACTAACTAACTAACTAACTAACTTCCTAACTAACTAACTAAATAACTACCTAACTAACTAAATAACTACCTAACTAACTAACTAACTAACTAACTAACAAACAAACTAACAAACTAACTAACTACCTACCTAACTAACTAACTAACTAACTAACTAACTAACTAACTAACTAACTAACTAACTAACTAACTAACTAACTAACTAACTAACTAACTAACTAACTAACTAACTAACTAACTAACTAACTAACTTACTTACTTACTTACTTACTTACTTACTTACTTACTTACTTACTTACTTACTAACTAACTAACTAACTAACTAACTAACTAACTAACAAACAAACAAACAAACAAACAAACAAACGAACAAACAAACTAACTAACTAACTACCTAACTAACAAACAAACAAACAAACAAACAAACAAACAAACAAACAAACAAACAAACAAACGAACAAACAAACTAACTAACTACCTAACTAACTAACTAACTAACTAACTAACTAACTAACTAACTAACTAACTAACTAACAAACTCACTAACTAACTAACTAACTAACTAACTAACTATCTATCTATCTATCTATCTATCTATCTATCTATCTATCTATCTATCTATCTATCTATCTATCCATCTATCTATCAATCTATCTATCTATCTATCTATCTATCTAT
>NC_060953.1:4750310-4752007 GCF_022045245.1 Lucilia cuprina | reverse complement strand
CTATAGTCTAGTCTATAGTCTAGTCTATAGTCTAGTCTATAGTCTAGTCTATAGTCTAGTCTATTGGCTAGTCTATAGTCTAGTCTATAGTCTAGTCTATAGTCTAGTATATAGTCTAGTCTATAGTCTAGTATATAGTCTAGTGTTAATTTTTAATTTTTTTAACAAAATACAAAGATTTCGCAATAGGATAATTTTTTGCGTAAATGAGTTATTGTTGTGTTCACTAATTTGCCATGTGGGTATTGTAATTTGAATTTTTTTATAAAAGTAAAGTAAAATAAATATTTTTTAATGTAAAGAAATTTTCAAGAAAAATCTAAATTTTCAAAAACGAGATAGTCTTCTGCAATGCGTTTTACATTTCCACGAGTTCCATTTTCACTTTTTTTGGTTATATTGTTAATTATTCCCCTAAAAATCTTGACCTTTTTTATTATAAAAGGTTTTTGTTTTCGCCCGTATTTCTTTTCATTCCTTTGTTTTATTATATAGATTTTTTTTAAAAAAGATATAAAAATTATAAACAATAGTCTTTATAGACTTTAAACAATTCAGCTCTTATCACTCACTTTATTTCTTAATTGCACCGAAAAAAATAAACAAAACACTTGTTTCTTTTATAAATTATAGTTAAAATGTTATTTTGTCTTTTTTTAAATTAAACGCACTTTTTAAAAAGTATTGTCACGCGTTTGTTTTGATTTTTTTCAAGAAATTTTTTGTTGTGTATTGCAGATCGACAACACACAACCAACTCAAACGAGTCACAAATAGTAACTGAAATTTATTTATTAATTAACATTTAGTTAATATATTACACATGAAAATGAGCAACAGATCTTGCTCACTGTAATTTAAAGTACTCACTCTCTCTCTATCTCTATGTTTTTTTTCTCTCGCTCTTTACTTTATCAGTAGTTCAATAGCATTGATTTCAATTAATATTATATTTTTTTCTTAATTAATACATATTTTATTGCTAACTAACCTTTATTTAAAATATTTGTTCTAGTTTTTTTATTTAGAAAATAGTTTTATTTAAATAATATTTATTTAGTAATTAAATGGCTTTAAGCCAAATTTTCTTTCAAGTCTCTTATTTTGGGTTTTATTTACTCATTGAGGGGGTCAATCATTATTGTTACTTTAGCTAAAGAAGAGTGTCTTAAAAAATGGAATTTTTCTTCCAAAAACTCTTGTAAAACCTCCCACTGTGATTTTTCTTAAACATCTGTTCATGTAACTCGTTTGAACTACCTGTCGAGTATTGTTTACCTTTTGTTGTTGTTGTTTTCTGTTACTTTCTTTTAAAAAAGAGATTTTTAGTTTCAGCAAGGGAAATTTGTTTTAATTTAAACTCAAGTTAATCCCTGCTTCTTCTTTACTGTAAACAAATCTCTTTTGAAACTGGTTTATAATCTCTCTCTCTCAGATTATAAATTCTGTTGTAGTTTGAATTTGCTTTCTACCTGCGTGATGTGTACCAGGAATGGAAAATTGAGCACAATGGAAATATTATAGTCTAGTTTAATCCATAGTCTAGTGTTTACAGTTAAGTTTAGGTCTAGTATAGCCAATATTTTAGATAAGTCTTTAGTCTAGTCTATAGTCTAGTCTATAGTCTAGTCTATAGTCTAGTCTATAGTCTAGTCTATAGTCTAGTCTATAGTCTAGTCTATAGTCTAGTCTATAGT
>NC_060953.1:4749970-4750210 GCF_022045245.1 Lucilia cuprina | reverse complement strand
TATAGTCTAGTCTATAGACTAGACTATAGACTAGACTATAGACTAGACTATAGACTAGACTATAGACTAGACTATAGACTATACTATAGACTAGAATATAGACTAGACTATAGACTATACTATAGACTAGAATATAGACTAGACTATAGACTAGACTATAGGCTAGACAATAGACTAGACTATAGACTAGACTATAGACTAGACTATAGACTAGACTATAGACTAGACTATAGACTAGAC
>NC_060953.1:4747909-4749679 GCF_022045245.1 Lucilia cuprina | reverse complement strand
GACTAGACTATAGACTAGACTATAGACTAGACTATAGACTAGACTATAGACTAGACTATAGACTAGACTATAGACTAGACTATAGACTAGACTATAGACTGGACTAAAAACTAGACTATAGATTATACTATAGAATAGACTGAAGACTAGACTATAGACTAGACTATAGACTAGACTATAGACTAGACTATAGACTAGACATTAGACTAGATTATAGACAGACTAAATACTAGACTATAGACTAGACAATAGACTAGACTATAGACTAGTTTATAGACTAGGCTATAGAGTAGACTATAATCTAGACTATGGACTAGGCTATAGATTAGAATAGATTATTTAGTAGAATATAGATTTGACTATAGTTTAGAATATATACTATATTAAGTATATCTATAAATTCTATAAAAATGTATTAACTTAAACTTCCACCAAGGTAACTGCTTGACGGAAGCCACCTTTTAACGCACCGAGTTTTGTAACATAAACCTTAAACTTGACTCTAGAAGATATATTTAAGACACGTTTAAATAACTAAAACTAATTACAAATTCAAAACACCCTCTTATAATTATTTGTTTATTATTTTTTAATGTAAAAAGTAATTTAACGACCTTTCGTAACTAATTTAAGTTTAATGTTAAAAAAAAACTTCCGTTGAATCTGTTTTTTGCACTAAAAAAATAATTAAAAATGTTTACCTGTAAATAGTTTAGTTAAAGGCATAAAAAATTAACAAAATAATTGACGCTCTATTGAATTTTAGTCGATTCTAAATGGATTCTAAAATTCACGGGTTTTTTGTTGACTAATTTAACACAAAATATATTTTGAATACATTTTTTCCAACAAATTGAAGGTTGTTTGCTATTCTTTAGTGTTTGAATGTGATTTGCATTTAAACTATTTTAAATTTTGTGTGATTTTTTTTTTTGTTAAACAAATTATGAATTTTAATTAAATTTAGAGAAATATCAAATTGAAAAGAATATTTTAAGAATAGTGGTGTTTCAAGATAGCTCACGTTTTTCTACAGATTAATAAAAACAAATAAACTATTTTAACAAAACAATGGAAATATTTACATAATTTATAAAACAATTAAAAATTGGTTGCCGGTATTTGAAGTAAATGCCAACGTGACTATAATGTTTTTTTTTTTAAATATCAACAGTAAAAATTTAATACTGTAACTAATTAACAAACTTCCAGTCATCAGTAACTCAAACATCTCTGCTTTTCAGCTTTAAATTATTCTACACCAAATGGCTTCGACTAGTCAAGAAGTAGTGGTGGCGCCACCTGTTGATGCTCACAACCTGCGCAAAGATAAGAGTTTATGGCGTGATCTAACCTCCTATTGGATTTTGGGTTTATGCAATAATTATGGTTATGTGGTAATGTTAAGTGCAGCTCATGATATTATAGGACAATTTCATCATGATGTAAGTTTGATAATTTGTTGAAATAAGAAGAAGGATCAAAATAACATCTATTATATATATTGCAGGAACCACCTTCAAATGATAATGAAGGCGGTAATGGTCGAGAATGCCATATTGTTTCAACAGGTGCTATTTTATTGGCTGATATTCTGCCCTCCCTATTCGTAAAGATTATTATGCCTTTCTTTCCGTTTTGGGTTCAGTAAGTATTATAACTTAGTTCAGTTCTAGTTCAGTTCTAGTTCAGTTCTAGTTCAGTTCTATTTCAGTTCTATTTCAGTTCTAGTTCAGTTCTAGTTCAGTTCTAGTTTAGTTCTAGTTCAGT
>NC_060953.1:4739926-4747809 GCF_022045245.1 Lucilia cuprina | reverse complement strand
AAGTAAGTAAGTAAGTAAGTAAGTAAGTAAGTAAGTAAGTAAGTAAGTAAGTAAGTAAGTAAGTAAGTAAGTAAGTAAGTAAGTAAGTAAGTAATTAAGTAAGTAAGTTATTTTCTATTGAAAAATACTCTTATACTTTTAATACTTTACATTTTCTTTAGCAATAATGATCTGAAATCTATAGAGAAAATTAATATGTTAACATTTTTAACTATTTGTCACACTGTAGTTAATTTTGTTTATAAAAACTTTAACAATTTTAAATATTTAATATATGATTTAAAAATTAAACACATTTTTCACACTTTCTAACCACTGTGCTTAAGACAATATGCAACTTAACTTATCAAACACCTAGCAGTAGGATTTTGTGTTTTTGTTTTCTTTAATAAATTAATTTAAAAACAACTTACCTTTTTATTCAAAATATAAACAATTTCTTGTAGAATACATCTTTTGTTGATAAATTTCTAAAACATTCCATAATTACATCTGGTGCCACCTCGCGAACGACACTTTAAAACGGAAACAAAAAAGTTTGGCCAAAAATTTGCTTAACATTATGCCGCACACTTTTTATTAACAATAATAAACTATTAATATGTATAAAATAATAAATATATAACTTTTTTCAATAACTTGATTTCATTTTAGTAAACTTTTTTATATTTTAAAGATTTTATTTAATTTTTTTAATAATTTTCATTTTTCACTCTTAAAAAAACGCACGAAACAAATGAAATCCTCCGAGAAACTAAATAAAAACGAATAATAAAAGCCGAGAGTTGCCGTCTGGTTAAGCTAGAGTAATTAAACAAAGAAAACTAAAGAATTTTGTATGTAAAGAACGACAACGGTCACACTTATCATAGATCTTTCTCTTTTGTCCTGTAGTTTGTTTTACTCTTTACTCTTAAAATTGCTTTTGTTTTTGTTACTTGGACAACTCTTTATTTAGTTTCTTATTGGTTTTCGTGGAGTTCGTGTCGTGTTAAAAAGAATTTAATAGAAAAGCTTAAGAAAATTGCAAAAAATTTATTGAAAAGTGTTTTTTTTAATTAAATAATATTAAAATATTGTTAATAATTAATAAGTTGATTAAATAATCGCTTAAATATGTAAAGAAAAGTGTTTAAATTATAGCAAATCTTGCAATTTCTTCTAGAAAAGTGTAGAAGTGAAAAAAATGTCAGAAAAAAAAGAAAAGTAATGCATTTCGTTTTCGTTGTTAAAATGGTGGCCTCTTAGTGGGCCACAGCAAGAAATAAGTGTTGTTTGTTTAAATTATTTAATAATTTCTTGTTTAATTGTTTTTTAATAAAAAAGTGTTTGTTGTTGTTGCTGTGTATAAAATTAAAAGCGTCCAAGAATTTGTAAAACACCGGCCGGCAGTTTGCAACAGGTATGTTTGTATGTATGTGTGTGTACTTATTAATTTGTTGTTTTATTTTCTGTGAAAAGCAAAAACAAAGTTATTGTTTTATTGTTGTATTTTAAGGCGGCATTTGTCACATGATTTTAGTATGTATTCTACTTTAGTGTTTTTGTTGTTGTTCGGCAGAGTTTTTTTGGGGCAAAGTTTGGGAAGTGCAAGTTTTTTATATATTGATGGTTTGTTTTGTTTTTGTTGTTACTGAAAGCAAAAACAAAGTTATTGTATTGTTATTGTTTTTAAGCCGGCAATTGCCATCTGATTTTAGTGTGTATTCATCTTTAATTTAGTGTATTTGTTGCTGTTCCGCAGATGTTTGGAAACAAAAACAAAGTTATTGTGTTGTTGTTGTTTTAAGCAGGTAATTGCCACCTGTTTTTAGTATGTATTCTGTCATAGTTTAGTTTTTCTGTTGTTGTTGTTCCGCAAAAGTTTTTAAGTGACGAAGTTTGAAAGGTGCAAGTTTTTTAAGTTGATGGTTTGTTTTGCTTTTGTTGTTATTACTTTATTTACGTTCAAGCATTGTTATTGTTGTTTGTTTTTGTGACGAGGATTTGTTATTGTATTGTAAAACGTCATTATTGAATTTGAATGCAATTTGTTGTTTTATTGTTAGTTATTTTGCGGTGAAGTGTGTGAAAGAAAGATGAAACTTTGATTTTGCTGTTATGCTTTTGTTGTTGTTGTTGCTTCATTTGGTTCTAGCAGAGTTGTTGTTTATTTTAAGTAAACTGGATTTGTTATTGTGTTGTAGAACATCATTATTGAATTTTAAAACAGTTTATTGCTGTGTTGTTAGTTCTTTTGCTGTAAAGTGCGTAAAAGAACGATGAAACTTTGAATTTGCTGTTATGCTTTTGTTGTTGTTGCTTTATTTGGTTCTAGCAGTGTTATTGTTTGTTTATTTTAGAAAAGAGGATTTGTTATTGTAATAAAAAGAATGTCACTATTGAATGCAATTTGTTGTTGAGTTGTTAGTTCTTTTGCTGCAAAGTGCGTAAAAGAACGATGAAACTTTGATTTTGCTGTTATGCTTTTGTTGTTGTTGCTTTATGTGGTTGTAGCAGTGTTGTTTATTTTAAGTAAAGAGAATTTGTTATTGTAATAAGAAGAACGTCATTAATAAATTTGAAAGCAGTTTGTTATTGTGTTGTTAGTTATTTTGCGGTGAGGTGTGTAAATGAAAGATGAAACTTTGATTTGGTTGTTATACGTTTGTTGATGTTGCTTTATTTGGTTTCGTGTGGAGTTGTTGTTGTTGCTTGTTTAAGAACAGATAAAAAGGCAAATTGCAATTGTTGTTTTTAATAGAAATTTTAGTTTTTAAGCAGTTTGTTATTGTTTTGCCTGGTTTTGGGTGGGTAGGCAGGGTTGGATAAAACAGTTTTTAATTGATATTGAAAAAATATTAATCATTAAAAATTTTCTTCTAAAATTTATTACAATTAACGAAAACACTTCTATAAAGATAAAACTGTTATACCAAAAAATACAAAATTTCTTAAGAAAAACGAAACATTTTATAAATAAAAAAAACTTATAAGCACTAAATTATCATTAGGCAGAACTGTTATACTGTTAACAAATTTCTACAAAAAACTGTTATATCAACTATTTTTGAATATAAATCTTTTGTATAAACTGTCATACTTTAATATTTAATAAACAAACTATTTTACACAAAATTTATTTTTTAAAATTGAGATTAGTTTAAGACTATTATGAAAGAAAACTGTTATACACCTTATTTTGTATAGAAAACATTGTCACATACAAAATTTTCTTTGAGAAAAACTAAAAGAGAAAACTGTTATACTTCAATTTTTTTGTAGGAAAAACTTTTTACTGACTCATTAACAGACTTTAGTATAAACTGACTTTCTTCTAATTATACTGGCCAGTTCTTTAGTAAAAACTACCAAAAAATATTTAAGTTTTTAAAAGAAAAACTGTTATACACATTATTTTCTTAAGGCAAACCTAATATATTTTTAATTTTCTATAGAAAACCTACTTTTACATGTTTTGTTTTAAGAAAAAACTGTTATATTAACCAGTTCTTTTGAAAAAATCTACTTATCTTCTTGAATTTGTTTATAAAAAAGTGTTATACTGAACAGCTCTTAAGAAGAAACCTAATATTCTTGAAAGATTTCGAATAGAAATATCGATATTAAAATTGTATAGGTACAATAAAATAAAAGTTGTTATACAAAAACTAAACTTTGATAAATACTTTTATACATAATAGAATAAACTGTTATACTAATATTTTTGTGAAAACAACTTTTACAAATGTGTTTTTGAAGAAAAAACTTTTATAAAAAAAATCTTTAATGTAAACTGTTATACTAAAGGTCTTAGATAGAAAAAAACTATTATACTGAATTTTGTTTAACAGTTCTTATGAAAAAAGCGAAAATTCTTCAAAAATTTTGATAAATATTTTTTATATAATGAATTAAAAACTGTTATACACAAAAATTTTCTTTTTTCAAAACATACTAAAAATTGCAAAAACTGTTATACTTATATTTTTTTGGTGGAAAGAAACACTTCTTTGACAAAAAACTTAATTTTTTTAAATATTTAACACAAATTTTTTGTTAAAAAAACTGTTATAGGTTAGGTTATTGTTAGGTTTTTAGAAATAAAATACTATTTTCTAAAAACAACTTTTATACTGGTAATTTTCTAAAACAATCACTGTTATAAGAATGAGAAAAACTTTAGAACTTAATATTTCTATTGAAAAAAAAAATATCTGTTATACAAAAACCTTAAATGTAAAGAAACTGTTGCAAAGAAATTTTCTATAGAAAATGATAAGGAAAACTCTTATACTGTTTTTTTGCTGAAGATAATAATTTTTGAATAAAAAACTGTTATAATGATTTTTTAAGATATAATTGTTATACAGTTAAATTTTCTCAGGCTACTTTAAAAAAATTATCGATTTTTTTTAATCTTCATATTTTCCAAAAGAAATGTTTTATTTGAGCAAAAACTTTTGTACTTGCAACTGTTACACACAACATTTTCTCTGGAAATAAACTGTTATACTGAAAATATTTGTTTATTATTTTTAACAAAATTGTAAGATCACTAAGTGTTTATACAGAAAATTATTGTAATGAAAATTTTTTTGATAAAATTTTTTAAAGTTCAAAAAAAAATTATAAATTTCAATTAAAACTTGTTAGAATAACATGCAATATTTCACAATTTTATAACAAATGAAGTTTATTCAAATGTATGTGTGTTAAACATTTAATTTTTGATACAAAGTTTAAATAAGGAGTATAACGAGTTTGTAATTTCTAAACGATAAGAACCAGAGTTTATATGGCTGAAATTTTCCACAAGATGCCTAAGATTATATACATTGTTTTAAGTTTTTCTCCACACACATTTAAGTTCACAGAAATCGATTTAAACACTTAAATAACAATTTATTGAATTAAATTTTTCTAAATAAATTTTATTCTTTTTTCTATTACTCTTAACCCACCGTCTATTTGGGTGATTTACCCTTTTAACATTGACTTCTATATGAATTCACACACAAGAAAAAAATATTTTTTGAAAAAAATTGAGTCTCTATCTAAACAAGTATTGTTTTAATATTAAATTAAGCGTAAAATTAGAAGAACGTTTAAGTAAACAATGACAAATTTTGCATTAAAGTAAAACCAGTATGTGTGTAAAAAGAACTAATGAAATTTCTATATATTTGTTTTTTTTCTCAGTACCGACATTGAACTTACATTAATTTTACACACAAATTGAGTTTTTATCTTTTTTTAATGGTAAAATTTTAACTGATAACTTAAAAAACACCTTAGGAACTTGCTTAAGAACTGAACACTTGAACTTGCAGTAGCTGTTTAGTTAAGGCAATTGTTATACATTTCAATTAAAATTTGTTTTTTTTTATCAACAACAATTACCTTAATGACAAGAAGAATCAGGCTGCTTGTTTTGTGGAATTAATTAAAACATGTTTTGTGATAAATCTTACGTATGAAAGTGTTAACGAGTGAAATACTTTTTGTATATGAAAATGTAAGTGTGTGTATATAATTTAAAAATTGCTATAAATTTTTATTCTCAATAAATATCCAAATAAAAATGCAATCAATTGTTGTTCTCAATAAATTTCCAAACATTTTGTTATAAACTTTTAGCAAAAAAAGCTTTTATTTTGCAAAAAAAAAGTTTATTTATATTTTATATTACAAAAGTTTTAGTTATTTTAAGCCGTTGTTAAAAAAAGTATTTAGTTTTATTTTTTAAACATTTAAAGTAAATTTAAATTTCAAATTCCATTTAACGTTATATATCGTGTTCCATACACTTTTCACCTTACACTACCTTTTTTACAACTCTGTTAAGTTCATTTTAACCGAGACACAAACCTTTTCTATTCACCTTAACTGTGAATAAAAGTTGAATTCGTTTTTACAACATTTCCAGCCGTTAAAATACAAATTTAAGTTGAATTTGAAGAAAACCTAATTTTAAACTTTAATTTATTTTCACATTATTAATTTACAACTTAAAACTAGTACAATACTGGTTAAAGTAAATAATTTAAGAAAACTTAAAGCTGCTAAATGCTTCGCAGCATTGCCTTCAATAATATCCTCCCACCAAGTCCATTCACCACCAAATTTAGCCGGATCACAACGTAAATCGGCAGGTTTATTATTAATAGTATGAGCATTCTCTCTAAAATACTCTATACGCTCCAACATGTCCGCCAATATTGAGGAATTTTCATATTTTTCATATAAATTCTGTTGTTCACAAGGATCTGTATCTAAATCGAATAGGCAAGGTGATTGTAAGGGATTACAGGGTATACCCTCGGTAGCATGATCATATAGACATTGTATGGCAGCCGAATCACGTAGTTTAGAGATATTGTGATTAGTGTAGGAGGTTAATTTTTGTAATTCTTGCCATACCGGAGTATTTTTCACCAGTTCTTCGTAGATGGTAAAACGGGGATCAATTTGTGAGGTATCATTAGGATCGGGACGCTGTGAAAGCCAATTGTCATAGAGACCTTCTTGTGTGGTACCATTTATATACTTCCATTTGCCTTTTGTATAAACCTCATATTGGAAAATATCATCTATATTGTGTAGAATTTCTCGTTCTACCGATTCATAGCCATATTTAAGAGCAGACCATAAATTTATACCATCTAGTTGTAGTTTACCCAGATCGAGTGGTATATTGGCAGCAGCTGCTAAAGTGGGTAATAAATCTGCTATGTAAATCGGTTGCTGCCAAATAGTGCCCAATTTATCCAACTGGGTAGACCAAATAACCGCTGCCGAACGTATGCCTCCCTCCCAGGGTGAATTCTTTTGCTATTTAAGGAAAACAATATAAATAAGAAACGTAAGAATATGTTTGATTTCTACTCACCCCTCTAAAAGGATAATTTGAGGCCGTAGTAGCATGCATGCCCGCTGAGGGTCCTCCATTATCGGAGAGAAACAGTAAAATGGTATTATTTAAAACTCCCTTTTCTGCTAAACCTTTAACCACTTGACCCACACTTTCATCCAATTTGGACATCATAGCTGCATAAATACGTCTATCAGGATTTTCTATATAAGCAAATTTCTCTATTTCTTCTGCGGGGGCCTGTAAAGGAACATCATCATTGGCACTATGAGGAGCTAAATGACTTAATAGTAAAAACAATGGTTTTTGTTGGAAATCATGTTTTCGTATCCTTTTCAAAGTAGCGCGAGTTAATAAATCGGTTACATAAGTACCATTGCCTTCATGGGACGGCTTAAGATTGTCACGAAAATCATGACCCCTTGAGTAATTTTTACCCTGTAATCAAATTTTTTTGTTTAATTTCATTTCACTATCATAATCACTTTCACTTACGAACTGTTCCATAGTTTGATCATAATAGTCCACATATGATCCTAAATAACCATAATGTTGATCGAAGCCTCTTAAAGTGGGCGTATAAGCTTTGCGTGACATTCCCAAATGCCATTTACCTATTAATGAGGTATAGTAACCGTTATGGCGAAATATTTCCGCCATTGTAGTCTCATTTAAAGGTAAACTCCATGGCTGATCATTAACTATTACATAGTGTTGCATGCCTGTGTTAATGGGATATTTTCCAGTCAACAGAGCCGATCTTGAGGGTGTACACATGGAGGGTGTGTATAGGTTATTGAGAATTACACCATTGTAGGCCAAGGCATCTATGTTGGGTGTTAGGAACTCGTTGGAACCCCGAAAACTGACATCATCAAAGCCCTGTAATGAAAATAATTGATTTTTTTGTTACTGGTACTAAAACTGAAATAGAACTGAACTAGAACTGAACTAGAACTGAACTAGAACTGAACTAGAACTGAACTGAACTAGAACTGAACTAGAACTGAACTAGAACTGAACTAGAACT
>NC_060953.1:4731818-4739826 GCF_022045245.1 Lucilia cuprina | reverse complement strand
TCTAGTTCTGTTCTAGTTCTGTTCTAGTTCTGTTCTAGTTCTGTTCTAGTTCTAGTTCTGTTCTATTTCTGTTCTAGTTCTGTTCTAGTTCTGTTCTAGTTCTATTCTTATTCTGTTCTAGTTCAGTTATATTTCTGTTGAAGTTCTGTTCTATATCTGTTCAAGTTCATTTCTTATTCAGTTCTTCTTTAGTTCTAGTTTATGAATTTCTTTCGCCCATTCTTGAATATAAAGTACTTTGTCATTCCCATTTAATTCCTCCCATCACCAAGGAAATTCTCTCCCTTCTTTTACAAATTAATAAGAAAACAATAACTCTGCTAAACCAATCCCTTGCCTCAGTTCCCAATTCTATAAATAAGACAATAAAACGTTTAAAAAAGCGCAACAAAATCAAGCGAAATTTCTCCTTTATTACTTTTAGGGCGCACCTGTAAAAATATTATACTAAGTTATTTATCTTAATTGACACGTAATATACTTTATAATTAGACAACAGCTGTAAATATAGGAAAACGAACTTTTTGCTGAATAAAAATTTTTAAATAAAAACATAATCCAATAATTTTCAACACATTATTCTAGATTTTAGTTCCATAGACAAGGTCTTTGAATTGTGTATAGACGGTCAGAAGAAATTCGAAAAAGAAGTGAAAATTAAAAACGAATATGTTTTTCAAAGCATGGATATTTTTATATATAATTTGTTGGGGTTTTGGAAATATTCTGACAAAGGATATTCCTGATACAAGACCAAATATAGTGTTAATAATGACAGATGATATGGTGAATATAAGAAAATATTGTTTAAAAATGTGTGAATATAAATGTTGCAAAAATAAAGGCTTAAAGGAAACATGTTCTTTACATAACTAATTGAGTTCTTCAGCCCTTGTTACATTTATATTGGAAAACTTTGTACTTTATTGTTTACTTCTTTATAGTTAAGTAATGGATAAGACGATGTCCATAAAACTGCAAAATAATATTAGCTGCAAAAAAACGCCTCGTATCTCTAAATAGTGTCATAAAGATTTAGAGAAAATAAAAAGTTGATAAAGAAATGCCTTGGATTGTAAAATACTTTATAATATCATTAGCATTTAATATTGAGAAGGTTGGGATCATCCTATATAGTGAAACTCTAATCTCTTTAAATATCTTTTGTGGATTTAATAAGTATAGATGGTTTCAATTCTAGTTCAGTTCTAGTTCAGTTCTAGTTCAGTTCTAGTTCAGTTCTAGTTCAGTTCTAGTTCAGTTCTAGTTCAGTTCTAGTTCAGTTCTAGTTCAGTTCTAGTTCAGTTCTAGTTCAGTTCTAGTTCAGTTCTAGTTCAGTTCTAGTTCAGTTCTAGTTCAGTTCTAGTTCAGTTCTAGTTCAGTTCTAGTTCAGTTCTAGTTCAGTTCTAGTTCAGTTCTAGTTCAGTTCTAGTTCAGTTCTAATTCAGTTCTAGTTCTGTTTTAGTTCAGTTCAGTTCTAGTTTACATCCATTAAGTTCTAGTTTACATCTATTTTAGTTCTAGTTAACATCTATATTATTTTTTAATACCGTGAATTCATTCAAACAGGGTTTAGACGATACCAGTTTTCGTGGAGGTAAAGAATTTCTGACACCCAACATTGATGCTTTAGCCTATCATGGAAAGATTTTGAATCGTTTGTATACACCACCCATGTGTACACCATCCAGGGCGGCTCTAATGACAGGACTTTATCCCATACGCACTGGTTCGTATGTTTAAAATTCATTGAATCCCATGAACAATTTTTATTTTATTTTGTCTACTTTAGGTACCCAACATTACGTCATACTTAATGAGGATCCCTGGGGTATATTAGATAATATCACCAGCATGGCAGAGATCTTTCAGGCAGAAGGTTATTCAACAAATCTAGTGGGTAAGTGGCATTTGGGAATGGGACGCAAAGAGTTTACACCTACCTATAAGGGATTCGATACACACTACGGATATTGGGGAGCTTATATAGATTATTTCCGCATGAGATCGCAAATGCCGGTAAGTTGAGGGAGTTAAAAATCATATCTGAACTAATAATGCATATCATTTTAGAGCAATTACAGTTTGGGTTATGATTTTCGTCGTAATATGGAGTTGGAATGTCACCCAGAGGGCAGTTATGTTACAGATCTTTTCACCCGAGAAGCAGAAAGTATTATTTTGAAGAATAAGGGACAACTATTATTATTAGTAGTCAATCATTTGGCTGTACATACAGCCAACGATGATGAACCTTTACAGGCGCCACAAGATGAAATTGACAAGTTTGACTATATACCCGATATCAGAAGAAGAACCTATGCGGGTTAGTAAAATCTATAAGTAAGGAAGACGTAAATTTATTAGAAATATTTTATTTATTTAGCCATGGCCTCTAAATTGGATGAAAGTGTGGGTAGAATTGTCAAGGCCTTGGATAAAACAAATCAATTGAAGAATTCTATTATTATATTCTATTCCGATAACGGAGCACCCTCTGTGGGATTATTTAGTAATACTGGATCTAATTGGCCTTTAAGAGGGGTAAGAATTCTTTAGAATGAATTGGCAAGTAAGTTGAATGTTTATAATTTTAAAGCAAAAAAATTCTCCCTGGGAGGGAGGTATACGAGTAACAGGAGCTATCTGGAGCCCATTACTGAAAAACAAGGCATCTATATATCAACCACCCATTTACGTGGGTGATTTTTTGCCAACTTTAGCTGCTGCTGCCAAAATTCCCTTGGACACTTGGCAACTACAACTGGATGGTTTGAATCACTGGCCCGATTTGGTAGCCTCCAAAACGAACACCCTCATAACCTCCAATAGTGATAGGGAAATTGTACACATGCTGGATGAGATATATCATGTAAAATCCTTTATGAAAGGCCAGTACAAATATATCAAGGGCACAACAATAGCAGGTCTATATGATCATGTTTTATTACAAAGAAATCCCAATATTACCGATCCCCGAGAAGCTAACTATGTCGATGTAATACAAAATTCATTAGTTTCTTTAGCCGTAGCAAAATTCGACGACTCCCCTTTAAGTGCCACAAAAATTGAAAGTCTTCGAACTCAAGCACAAGTAGAATGTGGACAACAATTACACACACCTTGTAATCCTTTGCAAGAAGAATGTCTCTTCAATATTTGGCAAGATCCTTGCGAACAAAATAATTTAGCTAGAAATCCAGAATATCAAGATAAATTAAATGAAATGAAACAGAGATTGGAAGAGTTAAGACAATTGGCCATAACACCGCGTGTGGGAGGTAGTCAAATTGATAACGATCCTTCGAGACATGACTGCACCTGGGTGAATTTTTTGCAAGAACCAGTAAAAAATTGTAAGTGATATTATGGGATTTAGAAAGGAACTATTTAATATAATGTTTTAATTTTAGATATTTTGGAATGTGATAATAATTCGCCACCTTGCCAAGCGGGAATATAAAAATTTTGGAGTACTTAGCAAATAATGAAATAAAAACTCAAAAAGCAAGAAAAAAAACATTTTATTAACTAAATTTTTAGGTTTTTATTTTAAATAAAAGTAATCGATTTAATCTAGTTCTGTTCTAGTTCTGTTCTATATCTGTTCTAGTTTTGTTCTAGTTTTGTTCTAGTTTTGTTCTAGTTTTGTTCTAGTTCTGTTCTAGTTCTGTTCTAGTTCTGTTCTAGTTCTGTTCTAGTTCTGTTCTAGTTCTGTTCTAGTTCTGTTCTAGTTCTGTTCTAGTTCTGTTCTAGTTCTGTTCTAGTTCTGTTCTAGTTCGGTTCTACTTCTGTTCTACTTCTGTTCTAGTTCTGTTCTAGTTCTGTACTAGTTCTGTTCTAGTTCTGTTCTAGTTATGTTCTAGTTCTGTTCTAGTTCTAGTTCTGTTCTAGTTCTGTTCTAGTTCTGTTCTAGTTCTGTTCTAGTTCTGTTCTAGTTCTGTTCTAGTTCTGTTCTAGTTCTATTCTAGTTCTATTCTAGTTCTGTTCTAGTTCTAGTTCTAGTTCTGTTCTAGTTCTGCTTTAGTTCTGTTTTAGTTTTGTTTTAGTTCTGTTTTAGCTCTGTTCTAGTTCTGTTCTAGTTCTGTTCTAGTTCTGTTCTACTTCAGTTCTAGTTCTTTTCTAGTTCCGTTCCAATTCTGTTCTACTTCTATAATATGCAGTTTTTCATTAAACAATTTTTTACCTACTGGGATCTTTAATTTTAAACTCATGTTTTAACTACCTACTATTTTTAGCTCTTAAACTCTCTTTATCTCTTCAATTTTCAGATTTAAATTTAAAAAAACATTTGCTAAATATGTAAACAAAAAAATCAAAGTTAAAATTGAGCGGGAGATAAAAATGTTTCGACGATCTCTTTTAACTACGATCAACTAACTAAAAAAACCATAAAACGATTAAAAATTGTGAGGCGGCAGTCATTCCTTAACGAAAATTTAAACCAAAAGTGCAGAAGCTAAGCAGTAAATTAGCTTATTTATTTTTTGTGTAAATAATTTAACAAAATAAAAAACAAAAAAAAAAAAACGATCGCAATTGATAGTGATAAATACAAACGAGGGTGCGTGCATAAGTTGATTATAAAGTGACGGAAATTAAAAGAGAGAAAAAAATTGATTTAGTTAATTGTTATAAAAAAAGTGCTGTTATAAAATTAAAACCCAAAAAAACCCCATTTTAATTGTATTATTAGATTTTTTATTAGAAAAAAATCGATATTTAAACAATAGTATTGTTTAAATAAAATTTAATTGTTTTATTTTGTTAGAAAAATAAAATTTATTTAATAAGATATTATCGGTGTTTTTATAAAATTTCCATAAATTTTGTTAAAACTGAAATTTTAAATTGTGTATTTAATAAACATTTAACATGAGCAAACCACCTTAAGCAGACAGTTGTGGGAATTTATTTGTATATAAAAAAGAAATTGTTGTTGTTTTAATTTCTTTAAATTTGTATAAATCAGCAAAGAAATAAAATGTTGTTACTTTAAAATCAAATAATTCATTGACACTTTGAAAAGCAAAAAAATTAGCAAAAAAAAAAAGAACAAATTTATCTACAGCAATTATTGACTGTTATAGCAAACTTTTAGTATATATTTAAATAACAACAACAAAACAAAATCTTAAAAATAAAATAAAATTTAATTACCATAACGTGAGATTTTCGTGTTTTAACATGAACTGATAACACACAACAAAAACAACAGCTAAATAACCTTTAAAACCTTTCCAATGTAAAATTTAAAAACCAATACGTTTTAAATTTACAATAAAAATAAAATTTAACATAATTAAACATGAAAGAAAATTTTAAATAAATAAAAAAAACTTAAATTCGCTATAAAAAAACAACAAAATTATTAGAAAACTCTAATTAATTCTTAAAAATTAATACAATTTATTAGAAGGACCATATTCCTAAATCTAAAAATATTTCACAACTTTCTTAATTATTTTAAAATAATTTAAACAATATAACATTGTTGCTAATTATAGAAAACCTAAAACCTTAAAAAAGTTTTAACATTTCATTAAGTGTTTAACTTTGAAATCAATTATTCATTAGTTGAATATTCAATAATTTTAGTTTTCTTTTGTTTTGCCAAATCACTTTTTTTTTAACAATTTATATTTTAATAAATTATAAACAATTTAGAGATTTTAATTTAACTTTCCATAAATTATTTTTTTTCTCTATAATAAAAACGTGCAAATTTTTATTTTTGTTCTTTTTTAGGCGCCACCTTTAACAAGCTTAAGGTTCAATGTTTTAACAGCATTATCTCATCTTTCTGAAAATCAAATCCACGATGAGGCTTTATCAAGTATTTGGCTTATTATTATTAATTACAAATGTGTGCCAAGCCTGGGATGGAAACACTAAACCAAATATTGTTATTATTATGGCGGATGATATGGTAACTTTGTTTAAAGAAATTTTGTAAATTTAAATAAAAATGGTCCTTCGAACCTCAAACTATGCAAAGTTAAAGTAGATAGAGGAATAATTCTTTAACAGTTAATAAAAGCTGGAAGGACCAGTTCATTTCTAGTTCTAGTTCAGTTCCAGTTGAGTTCTTGTTCAGCTCTAGTTCAGTTCTAGTTCAGTTCTAGTTCGGTTCTACTTCAATTCAGTTCAGTTCTAGTTCAGTTCTAGTTCAGTTCTAGTTCAGTTTTAGTTCAGTTTTAGTTCAGTTTTAGTTCAGTTCTAGTTCTAGTTCTAGTTCAGTTCTAGTTCAGTTCTAGTTCAGTTCTAGTTCAGTTCTAGTTCTAGTTCAGTTCTAGTTCAGTTCTAGTTCAGTTCTAGTTCAGTTCTAGTTCAGTTCTAGTTCAGTTCTAGTTCAGTTCTAGTTCAGTTCTAGTTCAGTTCTACTTCAGTTCTAGTTCAGTTCTAGTTCATTTCTTCACATTTGAATCAATTTCATCTATTCTCTTCCAGTTTCCGCATTGCTACAGCTGTTCTCTTCTCTGCTGCCGGTTTTCTTTTTGTGGGTTTCGCCAATGCCGAATGGATGGCCCTACTAGGTGTTATTATCACCTCCGCTAGTTCTGGCATAGGAGAGACAACCTTTCTAGCCTATTCTTCCCACTTTAACAAGTAAATATCCTTATTAAAAAAAATAAATCGTAAATATATTCTAACTTTATTACATTTCTCACAGAAACGTAGTGTCAACTTGGTCTTCTGGTACCGGAGGAGCTGGAGTTATTGGCTCTCTGTCTTATGCCACCTTAAGATCGTTAAATGTCAGTCCTCGTGATACAATGCTAATAATGTTAATATTTCCCTTTATAGAGGCTTTATCATTTTGGATTTTGTTGAGAAAACCTTCTGTTTTACCTGTAACAGCTGTAGAATCTACTGAGGAGTTGATAATAGATGATAAACCTTTGCAGGGTTTCAAGGAAAAGTTTTTCTATATCAAAAACTTGATCAAATATATGGTACCCTTGGCTTTGGTTTATTTCTTTGAGTATTTCATAAATCAAGGATTGGTGAGTTTTCATTAATTAAAGTAATTATTAACTTAATTATAATCGTTAACTTTAATTTCAGTTTGAATTGGTTTTCTTCGAAAACACTTTCCTGGACAAAGCTTCTCAATACAGATGGCTTAATGTGGACTATCAAATAGGCGTTTTCATTTCCCGCTCCTCGGTCAATATTTTCCAATTGGACAAGATTTGGTTAATGTCTGTGTTCCAATTAGTCAATGTGGTATATTTCCTTACCGAGGTCATCTATTTCTATACACCTAGCATTTGGATTACATTTGTCATTGTCTTGTGGGAGGGTCTGTTGGGCGGTGGTGCCTATGTTAATACTTTCTATAGAATGTCAAAGGAAATACCTCCCGGTCGACGACAATTTGCCATGGCCATGGTGGTTCAATCCGATTCGTATGGTATTGCTTTGGCCGGTTTTCTAGCCATTCCAGTACATAATGCCATTTGTGCTTTACCGGCAGCTGTGAGAAGTGTCACATGGTAAATGCGGCCAGTATTAGTTAGTTATTGTCTTAGTTTTAATTTAGTTTGAATGTGCAAAATGTTAAATGTAGCTTGTTGTGTACATTAATTTTAAGACTGTCCCAAAGGAAAGATGTATGTAAATTTAACTATATTTGATTTATAGTTAAACAGTTAAGAATTTAATATTTAGTTGTAAGATGATAGAAAAGACGAAAAGTGAAAATGTAAAAAAATATTTAGAAAATACAAAACAATTTATAATTTAAGCCTTAAAGTAGGCTTCAGTTTTCAGAATACGTATATTAACAGTGGATCTTTTATTATAAAAAGTTAAAGTAAATGTTAAGATTATTACATCCAGATCATTTTTATTATTCTAGTTCAGTTCTAGTTGAGTTCTAGTTTAGTTCTAGTTTAGTTCTAGTTTAATTCTAGTTCAGTTCTAATTCAGTTCTAGTTCAGTTCTAGTTCAGTTCTAGTTCAGTTCTAGTTCAGTTCTAGTTCAGTTCTAGTTCAGTTCTAGT
>NC_060953.1:4729662-4731718 GCF_022045245.1 Lucilia cuprina | reverse complement strand
GAACTGAACTAGAACTGAACTAGAACTGAACTAGAACTGAACTAGAACTGAACTAGAACTGAACTAGAACTGAACTAGAACTGAACTAGAACTGAGCTAGAACCGAACCAGAACTGATCTAGAACTGAACTGAACAAGAATCAAATAAAATTTGTTTATTTATTAAACAATTTCATTTTATTTGAAATCAACTTAACTTCTAACAAAAGTTTCGCTAAAGTGTAGAATACCATTTGATCATCCTCTTCATCACGGGCAAGTCACATATGGCATTATGCACAGGTATGGCTAATAGAGCAGCCGATGTAATACCTATAGAATCCGATTGTATAACAATGGACAAGGCAAATTTTCTTCTCTGAATTGGAATTTCATGTGACATTCTATAAAAAGTATTAACATAGGCCCCACCGCCCAGCAGACCCTCCCAGAATACAATCGCAAAAGTAAACCAGATAAGAGGTGTAAAGGGAAAAATGGCTTCTGCCAGGAAATACAAAACATTAAGAAATTGCAAAACTGCCATTAACCAGGTCTTCTTAAAATGCACTATATTAACCGATGATCTAGCTACAAATACACCCAGTTGATAGTCCACATTAAGCCAACGATATTGAGAGGGTCGCTCCAAAAAACAATTTTCAAAGTAAACCAATTCATACTAGAAAATAAAAAAACTGGATATTAATTTCTGAAGAAGATAATTTGACTATATATATCTTACCAAACCCTGATTTATAAAGTATTCAAATAAATACACTAACACCAAAGGCACCATATATTTAAGCAGTTCTTTGGCATAGCTTAACTTTTGACTAAACTCCTCCAATTGATGCAAAAGTAACTCTTTGGAATATACCACCCTTAACTTTTGTTTGGGAGACCTTAAAAGTAACCAAAAAGATAAAGCCTCCAGTAAGGGAAAGATTAACATGATCAGCATGGTATCACGATTACTAATATGAAACGATCTTAAGGTGGCATAGGATAGGGAGCCTATAACCCCAGCAGCTCCGGTTCCAGAAGACCAAGTCGATACCACATTTCTAGAATGTTTTGTTCATTAAAATATTTAATGGCTTGTGTTTTACCATAAAAAGAACTCACTTATTAAACTGCGAGGAATATGACACAAATTTCGCTTCTCCTATACCGCCACTAGCCGAGGTTATTGCTATGCCCAAAATAGCCAACCATTCGGTTTTGGCAAAACCTACGAAAAGAAATCCAGCGGCTGAGAAGATTACAGCTGAAAAAATATAAAAACTTTGTGGAAAAGTGTTAAAGGATTAATTAGTTTCTTAGTTTAATTCCGAATTTTTCACCTACTTCAACCAATAGGGCAGGAAAGGTAAAATAATTTTGAAAAACAAAGTAGGCAAAATATCAGCCAATAATATAGCTCCCGTAGATATATACTGACAATCTCTTACAGCTTTAGTTTCAGTGGTATTTTCAAAACGCGTTATATGCTAAAAATAATCCACACTTCATAGAAATCCCTGAATTTTCAAGACTTTCCTTACCTCCTCATGAAATTGTCCTATTATATCGTGTGCAGCACTTAACATAACCGTGTAACCATAATTATTACAAAGTCCTAGTAACCAAAATGCTGTTAGGTCTCTCCACAAACCATTATCTTCCAATTCTTCTGGCTCTTCATGATTTTCGCTAGACATTTTGGATTATTTCACAAAGCTATTTCAAATTTTTGATTGTTAAACAAATTTTAAATGTTTTCTACAAATGTCATATAAACATTATAAAATATTGAGGAAACTACATTCGGTAGAAAACGTTCTTTAACCTAATCGATGCAGTGAAAGTTCGGGGCTTTGAACTACATTAAGTGACTATAGAACTACAGTTACTATCGACAACAGAACTATAACTGAACCAGTACTGAACTAGGTCTGGAACTTCTACAGATTTGAACTGACTTAGTATTGGAACTGAACTAGAACTGAAATAGAACTGAACTAGAACTGAACTAGAACTGAACTAGAACTGAACTAGAACTGAACTAGAACTGAACTAGAACTGAACTAGAACT
>NC_060953.1:4710901-4729562 GCF_022045245.1 Lucilia cuprina | reverse complement strand
CTTACTTACTTACTTACTTACTTACTTACTTACTTACTTACTTACTTACTTACTTACTTACTTACTTACTTACTTACTTACTTACTTACTTCCTTACTTACTTACTTATTTAGTTACTTACTTACTTACTTACTTATTTAGTTATTCTTACCAAATGTTCCTGCCTTTCTGCCCACTGTAACCCTTTATTATTTCTTTATTATTTACTATCTCGCATTACTTCTCTCCTCCTCTTCGTTTCTTAACCAAACATTTATTCATTCATAAACCATTGTTTTGTTTACATTTTGTTCTCTACCCCTCCAAACCTATTGCTGTTAGTTAATGCTGTGTGTTGTTATTGTTATTGTTATTGTTGTTGTTGCTGCTGTTTTTGTTTTTGCAATACTACTTGTTTTAGTTAAACATTTTATTTAACAACAGTACAAACAACACTTGTTGCTTGATGTTAATCGATTACTGTCAATTTCGGCTGCTGTATGAATAGACTGTTATTCCGATGTTAACATTTGTTTTTAACAGTTAAAATGTTGGGGTTGGTGTTTAGCAGCAGTTAGTTGCTGTTAGCTAAGCAACCAAGAAGGATCGTTTCGATTTTAGTAAAAAAATTTAACAAGAAAAAAAAATTAAAAAAAGTTAAAGTGATTTCTTAATCAAAATATTAAAGAATTTTTGAATAATTAATATAAAAAAGGATAAAGTAAGTTTAAACAGAAAGAATAAATGATGTTTAAAACTGATGTATTTGTGAAAAATTAAAGAGATTTTGTACCACAAACTAATTGACTAATGGGGATGATAAAGTAATTGTTTAACAAAACATTTGACATTTATTTTGCAAAAACTAAAGCAAAAACTATTAGTAATAAAAAAAAACTTGTTTAGTGAGATAAATATATATCATAATAATAAATGTTTTAAAATAAAACCATTTGATAATTACATAAATATGCAGTAATGTTTAAAACATTAAAAACTAAAACATTTAACTTATTTTTATTGCCAAAAACATAAAGTGAAAATAAAAATAATTAGATTAATGTTTAACTAACCATCACTTTAACCCCTTTTAAAACCTTTCTTTAATCAACGAAAGTACTAACGTAATTTTGCCATTTTTGAAAAAAAAGTAATCGGTTACTTTAGGAGTAACGTTTTATTGTTATTTAATTATTAAGCTTTTTTAAAGGCTAAACATCATACATATTAAGTTTAAAAAATCTAAAAATGTGAATCTTTCCCTAGAATCTAAAGGTTATTTAAAAGAGTAATCGGTTACTTTGTGTTTAAAAGTTATAAAATTGCTAATTTTTTTAAATTTTCTTTTAAAGAAATTTCCTTTAACTATAAAAATAGCTTTCATTTGTAAATAAATCGGATATTTTAGAAAAGTAATCGCTTCTTTTTTAAAGTAATCGCATAATATTGTATATAATTAACCGGTTACTTTTGGCAAATAGTGATTAAATCAGTAAAAAACTTGTTGCGTTTTAACCCTGAAGGATTTTTTAATAAAAGTATTTAAGAAAACTCAGATTTTGATATGGTTACTTTTAAAAGAAACCGGTTACTTTTGGCAAATAGTAATTAAAACTGAAAAAAGTTGTTGAGTCTTAATTCTGAACGATTTTGTAATAAAAATGTTTAAGAAAATCCGGTTTTTGGTATGGTTACTTTTAAAAGAAACCGGTTACTTTTGGCAAATAGTGATTAAAACAGTTAAAAACTTTTTGATTTCTTAGTCTGAACGAATTTTTAATAGAAATATTAAAGAAAACTAGGATTTTTGTGTGGTTACTATTAAAAGTAACCGGTTACTTTTAACAAATAATGATTAAATTAATTACAAACTTGTTGAGTCTTAACTCTAAACGATTTTTTAATAAAAATATTTAAGAAAAACTTGATTTTGGTATGGTTACTTTTAAAAGAAACCGGTTACTTTTTGGCAAATAATGATTAAATTTATAAAAAACTTATTCAGTATCACCTCTGAACGAATTTTTAATAAACATTTTTAAGAAAAACTTGATTTATAAACGGTTACTTTTAAAAGTAACCGGTTACTTTTGTCAAATAATGATTAAATTAATATAAAACTTATTAAGTATCAATTCTGAATGAATTTTTAATAAAAATATTTAAGAAAAGCTTGATTTTTGTATGGTTACTTTTAAAAGTAACCGGTTACTTTTGGCAAATAATGATTAAATTTATAAAAAAGTTATTCAGTATCAATTCTGAACGAATTTTTAATAAAAATTTGTAAGAAAAACTTGATTTTTGTATGGTTACTTTTAAAAGTAACCGGTTACTTTTGGGAAATAATGATTGAAACAATAAAAAACTTGTTAGGTACTAATTCTGACTGAATTTTTTATAAACATTTTTAAGAAAAACTTGATTTTTGTATGATTGCTCTTAAAAGTAACCGGTTACTTTTGTTAAATAATGATGAAAATAGTAAAAAACTTGTTGGGTACTAATTCTGAATGAATTTTTTATAAAAATATTAAAGAAAAATTTGATTTCGTTATGGTTACTTTTAAAAATAACCGGTTACTTTTGTTCAAAAATGTTCAAATAAGTTTAAAACTTTAATAAATTAACTTTAAACTAAATTTGTTATAAAAATATTTATAAAATATAACATTTTTGAGTGGTTACTTTCAAAAATTAACCGATTACTTTTCTGGAATTTTCCGTTTTTTTACATTTTTGCAATTTTAATTAAATATTTCGTCATTCTTTAGTATGTTTCTTTATATGTATGTGAACATAAAAATCATGACCCGTTTTTATGCGAATTTAAAATAATTTTCATTTGTTGTCTTATATATACAACAACATATAAATTGTAATTTAATTGTAATGTAATTTATAAACAAATAATTTGTTTAAAGATTAATGAAAATAATCTTAGAAAAACGTGAATTCTATTGGACACGACTTAGCTTATACTTCTTATCAATCAATCAGCTTAAAGAACTTGCAATAGAATTTGTTGTTGGCTTAAACAACCTTAACCTTAAAATGTGTTAATAGAGAAAAAAAAGGCGTTTTCCAGATGAAAAACTTCAATGTTATGTTGCAATAAAATCTTTAGAAGGTTAAAACTTAGAGGGAGGAAATTGATTGTTTTTTTATTGTTAGAGGCTGTAAAAAGTTTTGAAGTGTGAACTTGGCAAATTACAAAATTTTGTAAATTTGTTGGGGATATATATTATGGATTAGAATTTATGGGAAATTACCTTGAACTTGAGATTTCGTTTAACAAATAGTCGGTTACTGAACCATTTTCATATGAAATCTTTATGGTTTCAAATATTTGCATGATAAAGTGCTCCTAAAAAACCAGACGCATGTTTTAAATTTTTGATAATTAGTTTATAAAATAAAGAAGTTTAATAGCCATCATATAGATAATTTTTAAAACAAATTAACAATTGACATGATTTCACAACAAAAACATAAAGATTCTTAAAGTTTGTGGTACATTTCCTTTATTTATAAAAATAAATCATAAAAAAAACTAAACTTTTGCCTTTTTTTAAAGCAAAAACCCGTTCGATTTCATTCTAAATTCTGAGAAAAAAACAATCAAAAGACATTTTTTGTTTTGTAGTCCTTTACGCTACAAATAGTACCGGTTTCTTTATATAACAGAAAAAAAACAAGCAGATCAGTGCGTGGTAAAACCCCCCATTTAAATGAACTTGAACTTGTAGACGAGACCACAATACAAAGTCAACAGTATTATAGTCATCATCATCATCAACATCACCACAACCATGCGTCGTCATGTCTATTATGGTTATTTGTTAACAATTTATCTTCGTTATATATTATATTTTAACTCACCTTCGATATGCTGTGTAGCAGCAGCTGATGCAGCAGCAGCTGCTGCTGATGCAGCTTTTAGTGGTGATTATCAACAAGTGAGAAAGCTTCGCCAGCAAAGTGAAAAACCCAATATTGTTATTATTTTAATAGATGATATGGTAAGTGTATATGTAAAAAGCTTTATTTCTACATCTAAAAAAGCTTTAATAGTGTTCAACAAAAAAATAACTTAAAACCGGTTTAATAACTAAAAGTAATCGATTACTTTTTTTAAAAACTAATAATAATTCAATAAATTTGCCTTTTTCTTTTTAAACCTTAAAATCAAAAACAATTTCAATAACAATATTTTGGAATTAAATGGTTATTTAACAAAAGTAACCGGTTACTTTTTTAAAATATTTGCAATATTTCAAATATGTAGCAAGTTTCTTAAATAAAATTGAAAATTTCATTTAATGCTTTTAAAATTTCTTACAAAAAACCGATTACTTAAAAAAGTAACCGATTACTTTTCTCTAAAATTGCAATTTTTTGTTATAAATACAACTTTTTATTGATAAAATATAAAAGTATAAAGATTTTTAAATAAATTTTTGCAAAAAAACCGCTTATTTATAAAAAGTAATCGATTACTTATAAAAAGTAACCGATTACTTATCTCTAAAATTGCAAATTTTTCCAATTAAAACACATTTTTGTTAATGAAATATAAAACTACGAGGATTTTTATAAAAATTTGTGCAAAAAACCGGTTACTTATAAAAAGTAACCGATTACTTTTTTCAAAAATCTCGAATAATTAAAACAAAAATACATATTTGTTAACAAAATAAACAACTTAATGGATATTTATACATATTTTTGAAACAAAAACCGGTTACTTCAAAAAAGTAACCGATTATTTTTTTTAAATCAAAATTTTTTTAACAAAATCCCATATTTTTATTAAAAAGTAAAAACTCATATTGATTTCATATAGATTTGTGCAAAAATCGGGTTATTCGCAAAAAGTAATCGGTTACTCTTAAAAGTAACCATACATTTTTTTATTATTTCAATATTTTCAATTAAAAATTATCTTTAGACATGAATTATATATTCATTTGTATGATTACTTTATTGAAAATAAACAATTATTCGTTAAAACTAAATGGTTACTCTATAAAGTAACCATTAAAAATTTTCGAAAATTTTATATTTTAAATTTCAATTTGTTTTATTTAACAATATTCAATGCTTTTTTTAAAAGCTTATTTAATAAAATAGAACGGTTACTCCTTTGAAAGTAATCGATTACTTTTTAAAGTAACCATCGAAAAACTTACAAAAATTATTTTTTTATCATAAAATTGTGTTAAAAATTATTTTAAACAAACTTTTATGTTTATTTAAGCGATTACCTTTTAAAAGTAATCGGTTACTTAAAAAAAGTAACCATCGAATTTTTTGGCAATTATGTAAACAAATCATTCAAAAACGTTTAAATGTTTATGAAACCTATTTTCTTATTTAAATCTCCTCACCTAAAGGGTTTCAACGATGTCAGCTTTCATGGCTCCAATCAGGTGATAACGCCCAACATCGATGCTTTGGCCTATAATGGCATTATATTGAATAGAAACTATGTGCCCAATTTGTGTACACCCTCTAGGTCTACTTTATTAACTGGGAAGTATCCCATACATACAGGTAATATAGAACAAATATCGAAAGATTTTGATCTTATAAGGTTCATTTTGATCCATTTTTTTTTTGGTAAAGGTATGCATCATTTTGTTATTGTCAACGATGAACCCTGGGGTCTTCCTTTGAATCAACGTCTAATGCCTGAGTTATTCCGTGATTCTGGCTATTCTACTTATTTAGTGGGTAAATGGCATTTGGGTTTCTATCGCAAAGAGATGACACCTTTATATCGGGGTTTTGAACATCATTTGGGTTATTATTCGGGCTATATAGGTTACTATGATCATACGTTAAAGATGTTGGTAAGTCAAGGAATACAATTGAAGTTTTATTCTTCTATTTTTTTTTGGTTTATAGAACCGCAACTATTCCGGTTTGGATATGCGTCGAGATTTAGAACCTTGCCCCGAATTGTCGGGCATCTATGCCACCGATTTATTTACCCGAGAAGCGGTACATGTTATTCGGAATCATAATGTCGAAAAGCCTTTATTTTTACTAATGAGCCATTTAGCGGTTCATACGGGTAATGAGGATAATCCCATGGAGGCTCCTGAGGAAGAACTGGAGAAGTTTGATTACATCTCCGATCCCCAGAGAAGGGCCTATGCGGGTAAGGGTTTTATTTAAGAATTTTTAGAAATTAGCTGAGAATTTTTTACATTCCAGCCATGCTATCACGTTTGGATCAAAGTGTAGGTCTGACGGTCAAGGCCTTGGCCGATAAGGGTATTTTAGATAATACTATAATACTATTATATTCTGATAATGGAGCCCCCACGGTGGGTATTCATGGAAATATGGGTTCAAATTATCCTTTTAGGGGGGTAAGTCGCAACTAATTCCTGTTAATTAGAAAAATGTTATTCAAAATACTTTTACCCCAGCAAAAAGAGTCCCCCTGGGAGGGAGGCATACGTTCGGCGGGTCTAATCTGGAGTCCTCTTCTAAAGCAAAAGAATTATGTTAGTAATCAAGTAACACATGCTATTGATTGGCTGCCTACCTTGGCGGCTGCGGCCAATATTTCTCTACCTGAAGATCTCAATTTAGATGGTATTAATCTTTGGTCCGCTTTAAGTGAGGCTCAAGAACCCCAACCCCGTAGACTTTTACATGTTTATGATAATATTTTTGGCTACAGTTCTTATATGCGTGGAAATCTTAAATATGTTAATGGTTCTTCCTTCGAGGGAAAATATGACACCTGGCTGGGCGATATCAATCAAGAAGAAAAGGATCCTTTAAGTAAAAATTATGAAGAAAATATATTGAATTCTTTGGTTCAACAAACACTCAACAATGAAATTGTTAACAAACAATTAATCCAAAATTTAAGAAAACAATCCATTCATACATGTCCCCTAAATAGTGAGAATTATACTAAGGATATATACAAATGTCAACCCCTCAAGGCCCCTTGTTATTTCGATATAGAAAAGGATCCCTGCGAACGTTATAATCTGGCCAATTTATATCCTTTACAAGTGGAAATATTGGCTCAAGAAGTCAAGGAGTATAGCTTGGGCTTAACACCTAGCGCTAGAGTACCCTTCCCGGATGCTGGCTGTAATCCTTTAAGATTTCAGGGCAATTGGCAATGGTGGTATGATACCCCCAACATCTCAAAAGCGGCTCACATTACTGGCATTACCTGTAATATTTTACTTTTAACATTTATTTTAAATTTAATTTTCTAAAAATTTTGTATTGAATTTTTCCAAAAAAATGTGATATTTTTTATTTAAATTTTTTGTTTTAAATAAAATTGGTTTTAAAAAATTTTTCTTTAAAGAAATTTGTTTTTTTTTTATTTTTAAAATAACAATTTATATTAAAAACTATTTTTTTGAATTTCTTAACTTAAAACTTAATATTAAAAACAATTATTTTTTTATTTTAAATTTTATAAAAATATTTAAACAATTTTTCGATGAAAATGAATTTTTAATTTTGAAAAGCAAACAGGACATGCAGAAAAAAAATTAACAAAATCTTTTACTTAGACGATATAACAAATAAATTATATCTACTATAAATATGTATATATGTGTAAGTGAAAAAAAACATAATATTTTTAGAACAAATGACAACTTAATAATATATATGAACAAATTATGCATAATACTTTAATATAATTTTGTAAAAAAAATTCCAGTTTTTTTTGCAAGAATTTACAGTGATTTTTGTGAAGTTATAGGCTCTTTTTAAGGAATAAATTTTAAACAACAAATATGAATAATTTTTTTGGAAATTAATACGATTTAAACATAATGTGACAATTAGCAAGACAGGTAAGGGGTGAACTAAGTAGTTTTTAAAAAGCAGACAAGTCTAGTCTATAGTCTGACCCAAAGTCTTTCCATAGCGTATTCTACAGTCTAGTTTATAGTATAGTATATTGATTAGTCTATAGTCTAGTATATAGTGTAGTCTATAGTCTTGTATATAGTTTAGTCTATAGTCTAGTCTATATTCTAGTCCATTGTCCCTCTGTAGTCTATAATAGACTAGTCCAGTCTAATATCTAATCTATAGTCTAGTCTAGTCTATAGTCTAGTCTATAGTCTAGTCTATAGTCTGGTCTATAGTCTAGTCTATAATCTAGTATATAGTCTAGTCTAGTCTATAGTCTAGTGTATAGTCTAGTGTATAGTCTAGTGTATAGTCTAGTGTATAGTCTAGTGTATAGTCTAGTCCATAGTCTAGTTTATAGTCTAGTCTATAGTCTAGTCTATAGCCTAGTCTATAGTCTAGGCTATAGTCTAGTCTATAGTCTAGTCTATAGTCTAGTCTATAGTCTAGTCTATATCTATAGTCTAGTCTATAGTCTAGTCTATAGTCTAGTCTATAGTCTAGTCTATAGTCTAGTCTATAGTCTAGTCTATAGTCTAGTCTATAGTCTAGTCTATAGTCTAGTCTATAGTCTAGTCTATAGTCTAGTCTATAGTCTAAGTCTATAGTCTAGTCTATAGTCTAGTCTATAGTCTAGTCTATAGTCTAGTCTATAGTCTAGTCTATAGTCTAGTCTATAGTCTAGTCTATAGTCTAGTCTATAGTCTAGTCTATAGTCTAGTCTATAGTCTAGTCTATAGTCTAGTCTATAGTCTAGTCTATAGTCTAGTCTATAGTCTAGTCTATAGTCTAGTCTATAGTCTAGTCTATAGTCTAGTCTATAGTCTAGTCTATAGTCTAGTCTATAGTCTAGTCTATAGTCTAGTCTATAGTCTAGTCTATAGTCTAGTCTATAGTCTAGTCTATAGTCTAGTCTATAGTCTAGTCTATAGAGTCTAGTCTATAGTCTAGTCACTAGTCTATAGTCTAGTCTATAGTCTAGTCTATAGTCTAGTCTATAGTCTAGTCTATAGTCTAGTCTATAGTCTAGTCTATAGTCTAGTCTATAGTCAGTCTATAGTCTAGTCTATAGTCTAGTCTATAGTCTAGTCTATAGTCTAGTCTATAGTCTAGTCTATAGTCTAGTCTATAGTCTAGTCTATAGTCTAGTCTATAGTCTAGTATCTAGTCTATAGTCTAGTCTATAGTCTAGTCTATAGTCTAGTCTATAGTCTAGTCTATAGTCTAGTCTATAGTCTAGTCTATAGTCTAGTCTATAGTCTAGTCTATAGTCTAGTCTATAGTCTAGTCTATAGTCTAGTCTATAGTCTAGTCTATAGTCTAGTCTATAGTCTAGTCTATAGTCTAGTCTATAGTCTAGTCTATAGTCTAGTCTATAGTCTAGTCTATAGTCTAGTCTATAGTCTAGTCTATAGTCTAGTCTATAGTCTAGTCTATAGTCTAGTCTATAGTCTAGTCTATAGTCTAGTCTATAGTCTAGTCTATAGTCTAGTCTATAGTCTAGTCTAGTCTAGTCTATAGTCTAGTCTATAGTCTAGTCTATAGTCTAGTCTATAGTCTAGTCTATAGTCTAGTCTATAGTCTAGTCTATAGTCTAGTCTATAGTCTAGTCTATAGTCTAGTCTATAGTCTAGTCTATAGTATAGTCTATAGTCTAGTCTATAGTCTAGTCTATAGTCTAGTCTATAGTATAGTCTATAGTCTAGTCTATAGTCTAGTCTATAGTATAGTACAGTCTAGTCCATTACCGGCACTGTTGCCTATGGCCTATGGTATGGACTATAACATAGTCTATAGTCGGAATAGTTCAAGGTCCAAGCTATAGAAAAGTATATAATCTGAACTATAGAAAAGTCTATAGGCTGAACTATACAATAGTCTGTAGTCTTGACTATAGAATAGTCTATAGTGTGAACTATAGAATAGTCCGAATTCTATAATAGTCTATAGTCTGGACTATAGAATAGTCTATAGTCTGGATTATAGAAAGGTCTATAGACTGGACTATAGAAAAGTCTATTGTCTGGACCATAGAAAAGTCTATAGTCTGGATTAAAGACAAGACGGTGACTATAGTCTGGACTAAGACTATAGTTTGGGCTATAGAAAAGTCTATTGTCGGAACCATAGAAAGTTATAGTCTGAATTATATACACGACTATAGTTCGGACTAGGTAAGGTCATAGTCTGGACTATTAACAAGTCTAATTAGTCTTGACAATAGTCTTATGCATATAGTAGTATGCCAACTTTAGCTAATGTATAGCCTTATTTTTAATCTTGACTTTAGTCTTCTATATAGCCTCAACTATATCAATAGTCTGAACTATAGCCTTGTCTATAGTCTGCCTTTAAATATAGCCAATGCTCTCTTTTAGCATTACCTGTCTTACATTTTATAAACTATTTTATATAGATAATAAATTTCATATTTTTTTACAAATTTAAAAATATTTTTTACCAAAAAATTTAACATAAAGAAAGAGCGTAATACATAAGAACAAAAAAATACTTAAATCTTGACTATTCAATCATGTTAAATAGAAGACAAGAAAAGACCATGCCAAAGATCTGGAAAAAAAGAAACAAATAAAAATATAATCCCCATACTCTCTGTATTGACCTAATACGCCAACTTACCATTATTATAGCCACCGCTATAGAGGTACCTCCTATAATGGCCGCATGATCTCTGATGTAATTCGAGGTAACGTACAAACATCCTTGGCTATATAGATTCGTTATAGTAGGGAATATAGTACACTCCTTACGTTGACCACCAAAGATTTCCTGACAACATGACTCGGGTATGGGACCAAAACGATTCCAATCATGCCAGGTGTCAACACCACAGCATTGGAGACGTTCTTGAGTTTGATCCCAGGCCTGGGTAATGTCACGACGACTGCCATATAAAGCCATAGAGGAACGCATTTCCTAGGAATGGAAAAAGAACGGAATAATATATAAAAAATATAAAATTTAATGGGTCAAACCTGTCGCATGGTCTGCTGAACCCTTTCCCGAAATACATAGCCTAAAATACCGCCGATTAACATGGTCACAAACACCAGAGCCACAATGATAAAGTACTAAAGAAATAACAGACAAAAAGTTATATATAATATATATAATAACGATTTTGATTAATTATTTTTCAACTTACCGTTAACAGCAGACACTTAACCTCTTTGCCCGCTCCCACACAACCCAAAAACGATAACAAACATATGGCCACCGAGGTAACGAGTAGAACATAAACGGCTCCCGAAAATAGATTTGTACCCAATAACTCATTCATAAAACTACGATCAACCAAGGTCCATAAACTTAAGCAGAAAACAGTAGCACCGCCCACCTTAAGAAATTAAATTTATTAAAATATTTAATTGTTAAAATTGGTTAAAAAAACAGCAATGGACTTACAAATATAATAAAATTCGAAACGAATAAACTGTATTTGACAAACTGCCCGCAGCAGTCCATGCGTGAACCGAAACCCATGTCGTCGTCCTAGAAAGATATAAACATATTGTTAGATATTGATATTTTTTCATTTAAATTTAATATTTAGTCCATAGTCTGGTCTATATAGTAAACTATAGCTCAAACTGTAAACTAAACTATAATCCAGACTTAAGGGAGCTTACTAGGTTATAGACAATAGTCACGACTATAGAAAATAGTCCAGTCTAAAGATTATATATTTCAGACTAAAGACTCTAGTGCATAATTTACACTATAGTCCAATCTGTAGGCTATAGTCCAGACTATAGACTATAGTCCAGACAATAGACTATAATCCAGACTATAGACTAAAATCCAGATTATAGACTGTAATCCAGACTATAGACTATAGTCCAGACTATAGACCAGACCATAGACTATAGTGCAGACTATAGACTATAGTCCAGACTACAGACTATAATCCAGACTATAGACTATAGTCCAGACTATAGTGCAGACTATAGTACAGACTATAGTCCAGACTATAGTACAGACTATAGTCCAGACTATAGTACAGACTATAGTCCAGACTATAGACTATAGTCCAGACTATAGACTATAGTCCAGACTATAGACTATAGTCCTGACTATAGACTATAGTCCAGACTATAGTGCAGACTATAGTACAGACTTTAGACTATTGCCCAGACCATAAACTATAGTCTAGTCCAGACCATAGACAATAGTCCTGACTATAGCTTAGACTACAGTCCAGACTATAGCTATCGTCCAGACTACAGTTCACACTATATACTATAGTCCAGACTATAGACTATAGTTCAGACTATAGACTATAGTCCTGACTATAGACTATAGTCCAGACTATAGACTATGGTCCAGACTATAGACTATAGTCCAGACTATAGACTATAGTCCAGACTATAGACTATAGTCCAGACTATAGACTATATAGTCTACGCTATAGACTATAATCCAGACTATAGACTATAGTCCAGACTAGATACTATTGCTCAGACCATAAACTATAGTCTAGACTATAGATTATAGTCCAGACTATAGACAAAAGTCCTGACTATAGTCCAGACAAGACGGAACTATGTTTCAGACAAAGTATAAGCTACAGCGTTGTCCAAATTATAAATGGAGTATAGTTCAGTTTATCGACTCGACTATAGTTCAAAACTGTTATAAATCATGTTTATGTTGGTAATTAATACAAAAAAAATATTAAATCTAATTTGATTTCCTATAAAATTGTTAACAAATGAAACCAGAAATCACTATTTATTAATAGAGCATTTAATTTAAACAGTAAATCAAATAAACAACAAAATCGAATGTAAAACATATTATTGAGGGACATATTGATGATGACTGTTATAAAATAAATCAAAATTTATTTCCCTTAGAAACCCCCGCCATTACCTTGATCAGTTTTAAGGTAATTGTCTATTTTTTTTATTTTGTTCAAATAAAGATTTGAAATTAAAATGAAATTACTTGAAATAAATTTTCGTTTCTATAGAAAAAATAAAAAACATTAAATAATACTTAATAGAATAATAGACTATAAATTTAATAGCTCATGTGAGTTACAATAGAATGAATAATAAATACAAATTTTAATTATTTTTCAACAACAACCAGGCTGAGTTAAAGATTGATCTCTAGACATGGTTTTAATGATTTAAATAAATTTTCTAGATTTTTCTTCAATTTTTTTTTGCATTAATTTACATACGAATTACAACAATTTTTTTTCTTCTGATGAGAATATTTTATTTTAATTTGTTTTTGTTAAAGTGTGGGAATAAAATATGACATTAGTTAATTCTATTTAATAAATTATGAGAAATATTTTGTTAAAAATTTCATTAGTTTGTTTCTAAAAAACTGAAAGTTATTTAATTACTAATTTCAGATGACGTTTTTTAATGAATTAGTCATAAAATTCTGATGAAATTAAAAATAATTTTATTAATTTTTTTTTTAATATTTATAATTTTTAAATGATTTTTAAAAATATTTATAATTTTTAAATGATTTTTAAGAATATTATACTAGACTATAGGCTGGACTACAGATTAAACTATCAACATTAGACTGCTGACTATACAATAGACTCAATTATAGACTTCATTTAAGACTATTTTATACACTATACTATAAACTAGATTATAAACCAGACTATAGACTAGACTTTGACTTAGACTAAACTATAGACTAGACCATAGTCTATAGAGTAGACTAGACTATAGTCTATAGAGTAGACTAAAGACTAGACTATATCTTAGAATATATACTAGACTATAGACTAGAATATAGACTAGACTATAGACTACAAAATAGACTAGACTATAGACAATACTATAGAAGAGACTAGAGTAAATGCTAGACTCTAAACAAAACTATAGACTGGGCTATAGAATAGACTAAAGTGTAGACTATAGGTAATAAAGTAGACTATAAAGTAGGCTACAGACAAGACTAAAGACTAGACTATTGACTACACTACACTTTAGACTAGACTATAGAGAAGACTAAACTATAGACCAGTCTTTGAACTTGACTATAAACCAGACTATAAAATATAGTATAAGCTAGACTAAAAACTAGTCAAAACTGTCGTCAAGACTAAAGACTGATCTATAGTTAAGTATATAGACTGATATATATAGTAGAGTCTGAAGACTTTAGATCAGTCTATAGTCTCGAATATAGTGTAGACTATAGTCAAGACTATAGACTGATCTATAGACAAGATTAAAGACTGATATATAGTCAAGACTATAGAATGATCTGTAGTCTAGACTATAGACTGATTTATAGTCAAGACTATAGACTGATCTATAGTTAAGACTATAGACTGATCTATAGTAAAGACTATAGACTGATCTATAGTATGGACTATAGTCTGATCTATAGTCAAGACTATAGATTGATCTATAGTCAAAACTATAGACTGATTTATAGTCAAGACTATAGACTGATCTATAGTCAATACTATAGACTTATCTATAGTCAAGACTATGGACTGATCTATAGTCAAGACTATAGACTGATCTATAGTCAAGACTGTAGACTGATCTTTAGTTAAGACTATAGATTGATCTATAGTCAAGACTATAGACTGATCTATAGTCAAGACTGTAGACTGATCTATAGTCAAGACTGTAGACTGATCTTTAGTAAAGACAATAGACTGATCTTTTGTTAAGACTATAGATTGATCTATAGTCAAGACTATAGACTGATCTATAATCAAGTCTATAGACTGATCTATAATCAAGTATATAGACTGATCTATAGTCAAGTCTATAGAGTAATCTATAGTCAAGACTATAGAGTGATCTAAAGTCAAAACTAGAGACTGATCTATAGTAAAGACTATAGACCAATCTAGAATCAAGATAGACTGATCTATAGTCATGATTATAGACTGATCTATAGTTCAGACTATAGACTTGTTTTTGGCGAAAACTTCAAACGTTTGCTTAAATATTTGTTTAAAAAATCTCGGCCCATTGTGTTGCAGTTTTTTTTTTTTAGAGTGATCTAAAGTCAAAACTAGAGACTGATCTATAGTAAAGACTATAGACCAATCTAGAATCAAGATAGACTGATCTATAGTCATGATTATAGACTGATCTATAGTTCAGACTATAGACATGTTTTTGGCGAAAACTTCAAACGTTTGCTTAAATATTTGTTTAAACAATCTCGGCCCATTGTGTTGCAGTTTTTTTTTTGGTATAAAATTGTTTTCATGTAATTCCCAAATTTATTTAGCTGATAGAGGCTTTTTATTAATCTCTTGACAATATTTTTTAATGTTCAAAATGCTTGTCTTGATTTTGTGTTTTTTTTTTTGTTAATTATTTTCTTAAATTTGTTAAGTACCAAGAAACATATTGCTAAAGTCAATGAATTTGATTGTTTAAATATTTTAAGGCATAAATAAAAAATAAAAAAGGGGGAGAGGCAAACATTTGTTTACAAGTTTAATAATTTATTGTTTAAATTTCAAATTTAAACAGGTGTTAATTTTGTTTTTTTCTTAAGAATTTATAAGATGAAACAACCCACAACGAGCTTAAAAGAAAAATAAAGCTAAAAAGCACGGCTTAAAAAAAGAAGTAATTGTTAAGCTGGGAATCAAAGAGAAAATATATATATTTTTTTTAAAAAAATTTGTAAAATTTGTTTGTAATATTTCTAACAAAATAACTTTTGTTTGATTTAGTTTGAGCCAGTTTATGCCAGTTTAAATAAGTAGTTGAATTGCTACAAAGTGTATAGTATAAAAAAAACATTAAGTACATTTAACCATGACCCACATTCCAAGCTATAAATACTTGTTGAGTTTGAGTAGACAAGAGCTTTTTTTTGTAATTTTGGTCTATACAGTTTTGTTAGTAAAAAAGCCCACAATTCATCATATTACTTAATAGGTAAACTTAGCATTTTTACTTGAAAAAATACTTTTAGTTTCAATTTATTTAGATTTCTATTAAATAATATTTGCGCATGCTTAAAAAGCTTTGTGTAGTTATGATTGTAAAAGAGAGTGATACGGAGAGAGAGAGAGAGAGAGCGCGAAAACAGAAAGATAATTACATGTTGTAATAATAGTGTTTAAAATCTTTTAAATTGAAAGGAATATTTTTCTAAGTTAACCACACTGTTTTTTCAAAGTCTTAACAAAAACTTTATTTTTCAACCATTAAGAAAAACTTCTCAAACTTAACTTTTTTCATGGTTAAACTAACAATTGTTTATATTAATTAAATAAAAACTTTGTAATATTTACCCTGAATTCGCAACAAATTTTAAATGAAATTTTTGATAAACAAAAGACTTGTCACTAATTAATATAATTATATTCTAAAACTAGATAATATTTTGAAAATTATAATTATTTCCAAAATAGCAAAAAATAGCAAAAAACTCCTTCAAAAAATCTTTTATAATTAATTAAATATCCACTTACATTTGACACTTGACAGTCAATAATAATCGCCATAAATTATTAAATTATTCTTAATAAAAAAAGCAAAATACTTATAATAGCAAAAACAAGAATATTTTTTCAATTAAATGAAATCGATCTTAAGCGAAAGTTAGAAATTCCCAAAATGGTTATAGATTTCAAAAGACAATTAGTCATTTTACTTTCATTAATATGTTAGCAAAAGGAATTTCTTTAGAATTGTATTTTCCCTTTGTGATTGGAATAGGAAATATCAGTATTTTGCCTTCCCTTGAAAATTTCCAAATTGGTCGGAAAACAAACTGTGTTCTGAACTATAGTCTGCTTCATATTCTAGACTATGGTCTAGTTTATAATCTGAATTGAAGTCCCATAGAGTAGTTTATATACTTACTAAACTAAACTATAGACTGGAATGTAGGCCAGACGCTATTCAGCTCTATAGTCTGGTCTGTAGTCCGCTCTATAGGCCACACTATAGATTATACTATAAACTAGACTACAGTCCTGAAGTCCATACAATATACTACTCCTTAGACTAGAATATAGTCCAGACAATAGCGAGAATATAGGTCAAACGCTATTCAGCTCTAAAATCTGGTCTGTAGTCCGCTATATAAGCCACACTATAGATTATACTACAGACTAGACTATAGTTCAAAAATCCGGACAATAAACTAGTCTTTAGAGTAGAATATAGTCCAGACTAAAGTATAAAATGTTGTACAGTCTAGTCTTTAATCTGGATTATAATCTAGTCTGTTGTCTATATTCTGGACTACATTCTAGTATATAATCTGTACTAAATTCTAGTCTACAGTCTAGACCACATTAGCCTACAGTCTACGCAAGTAAACTAGTCTTTAGACTAGAATATAGTTCAGAATATAGTCTAAACTTTTATACAGTCTAGTCTTTAATCTGGATTATAATCTAGTCTGTTGTCTATAGTCTGGACTATATTCTAGTCTACAGTCTAGACTATAGTCTATAATCAGGACTTCATTCTAGTCTACAATGTAGATCATAGCCTTGTTTATTGTCGGGAATGTATTCTAGTCTACAGTCTAGACTACATTCTAGTCTACAGTCTAGACTACATTCTAGTCTACGGTCCAGACTATAGTCTAGTCTACGGTACAGACTATAGTCTAGTCTACAGTCCAGACTATAGTCTAGTCTACAGTCGAGACTATAGTCTAGTCTACAGTCGAGACTATAGTCTAGTCTACAGTCGAGACTATAGTCTAGTCTACAGTCTAGACTATAGTCTAGTCTACAGTCTAGACTATAGTCTAGTCTACAGTCTAGACTATAGTCTAGTCTACATTCAAGACAATAGTAGTATAATCTAGTCTATTCTTTAGACTATATAGTTGGCTTTGTAATATGGACTACGGCCTCCTATATAATCCGAACTATAGTCTGCTCCATCGTCATGACTTATAGTACGTTCTACAGTCTACTCTATACTGTATACTAGTCTGTTCTATAGTCTAAACTATAGACTACTGTGTAGCACGGACATATGGTCTAGTCTACTCTATAGTTAATGGAAAATATTGTCAATTAATTGACATTACGAATTAATTTATTTTAAAAATTTGTTAAAAAAAGTTAATGCCTTAGACCTTTAAATGTCTTTTGCGAAGGTTTTTAACTAATATACAAATACAGCAACATTTCCTATAGACTTTTTAATTTTTTTTCTATCATTGCTCTATATATATTTGTTTTTGTTTCTCTAATATATTTCAAATCCTTGAACAAACTTTCAAATTGTATAAAAACAATTTTTTTATAAAATAAAATGTTTTTTTAAAATCTAAATTTTGTTTTACTACTCACCCTGAGGTCACTTAAAACAAATGAAGTTTTCGTAAGACGACCAATTTTGGCGGCTTTTATTAAAACAATCACAAATACGAAAGTTGGAGAAAAATATTTCAGACACACACCAACACACACGCACACTCCAAACACAAAACCCCCCGCACTGTATTAAAAGTAATAAAACAGAGGAGTATGTTGAACAGCAATGGTAGGAGAGAGGGAGATAGAGAGAGGAACGCGATCACTGAAAATTCAATAAATCAATTAAACATGTAATGTTAGGAGCAGGGATGCCAGATGATATTTTTTCGACACAAAAATTTCTAAATAAAACATTACAAATCGCTTGCTTAGTTAAAAGTTAACTAACTAGTCAAGTCTAGTCTATAGTCTAGCCTATAGTCTAGTCTATAGTCTAGTCTATAGTCTAGTCTATAGTCTAGTCTATAGTCTAGTCTATAGTCTAGTCTATAGTCTAGTCTA
>NC_060953.1:4708963-4710801 GCF_022045245.1 Lucilia cuprina | reverse complement strand
CTATCTATCTATCTATCTATCTATCTATCTATCTATCTATCTATCTATCTATCTATCTATCTATCTATCTATCTATCTATCTCTTAATATTTGTGTTTGTTATTGCTGTGTTTTTGAAATTTTAAATTTCTTAAATCTGTTTTCAAAAACATTGTTTTTATTGATTTTTTAAATTATTTTCTTTACCAAATTGCGAAATCTCTTTTTCGGAATTTATTGACATTTCTCCAATATATTTTTTTGGTGAAGTCTGTCTTGTTAGTTAATTGCATTTGTCAATAATTGCAACTCTGTGTGTATTATTAAAACTCGATAATGATCATTATCATGTTTATCTTCGTTATTATTTCTTAATAAAATGATATTTGTGGTGGTTTCTGTTGTTTGGGAGAAATAAAATTAAAAAAAAATTCTCACACATTTTTTTGTTGTAATTTCGAAAAAAGAGTGTTAAAAATACTCATAGTTAATTGCTGTTGTTTTTGTTGTTTTCTTTAAGTTGTATTTTGTTTTTAGGCGAACAAAGCTGGGCTTTGTTAGTAAAATTATAAAAAACTAACAGTTGCAACTGTTCCCACTACTAGTTGGATATTAAAGCTTAGCGTGAACGAACGGTTTTTTCGAAACGTAACGGATAAACGTTTCTAATATAGAAAAAGAGAAAAAAATAAAAAAAAAATTTTGTTTATAATCAAAAATTAAGGTGTGTTTAATACAAAAATTTGGAAAAATAAATTTAAAAATTTTGTAAAGGATTTGTTTGCTTTGTAATTTTTTCAAAAAATAAAAATATTCATAAAAAAGAAAGAAATAAAAAATTATGCAATATTTTGTTGTTGTAAGCTGTAGAAAAAAAACAAGTTTTATTAAAAATAAAACCAAAAGTTTAAACAAAAAAATTTAACCTAAATATTGTAATTAAAATAAAAAACAAAACAGTGAAGGGTTTGTGTTTAAATAAAAAAGTCTTGAAAATTATAAATAATTTAAAATAAATATTTGAAAAAAAAATAAATTTTTTAAATAAAAAATTTTATTTTAAAATAAAAGTGTTTTTTTTGTCTTTCTCCCATTCAGCACATAATTCTCATACCAAAAACCAACAAAATCCAATAAGTAAAAACAACAACAATAACATTAACTGGTTTTTTTTGAAATTTGTTTTTTTTTTTTTTAAATATTCATCATACATTTTAAAAATCAAAACAAAAACAAACTCGTTTAAAAGTAAATAACAAAAAACATTAAGCCCAACTTAACTGTGTTCAAAAACCAACAACAACAACAACAACACTAATTAAACATGTATGAAACAATAACAACACCAACTACATATCACTAAAAATGTAAATAAAAAAAACAATTCGTCAGAATTCAACTCGTTTTTTTGTTTTTGTTTTTTATTACCAATCAAACGTACGAGCCTCCTTCGCCAATTTTTATAACAATCGTGTACGAAGAGCAACTACAAAACAACACCTGCATAATAGAATAATGTTAATAACAACAACAATAACTTAACTACTATTACATCAATCTAACTCTCATAAGCAGAGCTGCCAGATTTAACAATTTTCCAAATTGCGATTTGTTTTTCTAACGAAACTATTCTAAAAGTTTAAAGAAATAGACTATACTAAATCTAGACAAGGCTATAGACTAGAATATAGACTAGACTATTGACTAGACTATTGACTAGACTAGACTATTGACTAGACTAGACTATTGACTAGACTAGACTATTGACTAGACTAGACTATAGACTAGACTATAGACTAGACTATAGACTAGACTATAGACTAGACTATAGACTAGACTATAGACTAGACTATAGACTA
>NC_060953.1:4648739-4708863 GCF_022045245.1 Lucilia cuprina | reverse complement strand
ATAGATAGATAGATAGATAGATAGATAGATAGATAGATAGATAGATAGATAGATAGATAGATAGATAGATAGATAGATAGATAGATAGATAGATAGATAGATATGTGGCATCGACTGTGGCATTTTAAAAAATTTTTAAAATTAACATTGAAATTTTTCAAAATTGAAGAATTTTTATTTTAGAAACTTTTTCATGTTTCAAGTTAAAATTACAATTCCCACACTTCTAAAATTGTTCATCCACCCTGCTCCTCTCTAAGGTCAAGTTCATTCATTCATTTGAGGGCCAATTATTTGGTATTTAAAGTTAATTTTAGTATATAAAATGGATTTCTCTTATTGTTGTTGTACATATTATTTCGAAAATAATACTTAAAACATGCTACTTATTTATTTAACAAATTCTTAACAAAATTATATTGTCATTTAAAGGTCTTGGAGTTTATTTTTTCTCAGCTTTTTATTTTAGGAAAAAAACGTTTGTCAGGCACAAAGCAAAAAAAAAAAAAAAAACAAGAGTTCATTGTTTTGAGCCGATTTTCAGCGATAATATTTAATGTTATTTTTAGCACTTAACATATCAGTTAGCACTTTTTGTTAATTACACAGAAAATTCAATAACAATAGCAAAATTTTATTAGTTAAAATTAACGTCAGCAAAATCCTAATTTTTTTTTTATTTCGGCAAGTGACAAATTTCAATGGGGAATGAGTTTTTTGTTTTTTATAAATTTTATGGCAGCAGATCAATCTTAGATATTGAAAGGGATTTTTCCTCGGATTTTATTATTTTGCGCACTAAATTGAGTTCTTAATGACTGAAAATTAAAATAAAGTGTTAAATTAAAAAAAAAAACTAATTGTTTTAATTTAAATCTTTATTGAAAGTTTGTGTTCAAAATTAAATTGTATATAAAATATAGGGGAAGTTACCTTGCCAGCAGAAATTAAATGGAAATTGTTTACTAATAGCAAATGTAAAAGGAATCTACATAAAAAAGCTGTGCAGACGTTAGTTTTAAAAAATTTTAGCAAAAATTTAAATTTCCCTATGGGGTATTTTCGAAACTCAATGGGGAATTCTTAAATGTATCTCAAATTAATATTTATCACCCAATTTATTGGTTTCAAACGTTAAATAGTATTTTTTTTCATCAAAATATACTTCCCTACAAAAATTTCATTTTTGGGAATTTTTAATATTTATTTGGGAATTATAAAATTCATCTAAAATTCTCAATTTTCAATTAATTTATTAATTGTGCATGTTATATATTAATTTTATTCAAAAAAATAGACTTCCCCATGAAAATGGTATTTTTGGGAATTTTCAAAATTTATTTGGGAATGCTAAAATTTGTCCCAAATGTTCAATTTTCACCCACTCTATAGATTTTAATTGTTAAATATTAAATTTATTCATTAAAATAGACTTCCCCACAAAAATATACTCTATGGGAATTTTCAAAATTTATTTGGGATTTCTAAAATTCAACCCAAATGTTCAGTTTTTACCCAATTTATAGATTTTAATTGTTAAATATAAGTTAAAGGCATAAAAATTGACTTCCCCACAAAAATTTCATTTTTGGGAATTTTCAAAATTTATTTGGATTTCTAAAATTCATCCCAAATGTTCAGTTTTTACTCACTCTAAAGATTTTAAATGTTAAATATAAATTTTAAGTATAAAAATAGACTTCCCCACAAAAATTAAATTTTTAGGAATTTTCAAAATTTATTTGGGAATTTTAAAATTCTCAGTTTTCATCCAATCTATCGATTTTTATTGTTAAATATCGATTTTAAGCATAAAAATAGACTTCCCCACAGAAATTTAATTTTTGGGAATTTTCAAAATTTATTTGGGAATTTTAGAATTCATCCCAAATTCTCAGTTATCATCTAATCTATCGATTTTAATTGTTAAATATCGATTTTAAGCATAGAAATAGACTTCCCCACAGAAATTTAATTTTTGGGAATTTTCAAAATTTATTTGGGAATTTTAGAATTCATCCCAAATTCTTATTTTTCATCCAATCTATCGATTTTAATTGTTATATATCGATTTTAAGCATAAAAATAGACTTCCCCACAAAAATTAATTTTTTGGGAATTTTCAAATATTTTTTAGGAATTCTCAAATTTATTTAAAATTAAATGTTTTTAAGTATTTTCATGAATTTAGATGATAAATAAGAGATTTACTTATAAAAACTATAGTTCCCATTTCAATTTGTTAGGTTTCCTTCCCTTCAGTTTAACTGATTCACTAATGTCGTCTTAATGTATAATATCTTATTAAATCGCGTCTAAAATATTCATGTGTAATTGTTAAATTATTTTACTATGTAATTTAAATTAAAATGATTCCATATTTCAAACAATAACAACAACAAAATGACGACGATTTACAAACTACAAAATATACGTGACCTTAGAATCATTATTTTAAATATATTATGATGTTAAAAATTCAAATAACAACACAAAATATATTTTAAATAAAATACAAATTAAATTGAAAGGAAAGGAAAAAAATGATGATTGATTAACGTGTTAAAGGAGCATGACTGTATGACTGACTGACTCGTCATTGGCAGGTGAATATTTTGTGGTAAGAAAAATTTCAAACTGCGAAGTAGAATTAAATTGTTTCATACCTTTTGGGAATTAAAAATATTTGTTTAAAATCATCGAAAACTAAATAAACTTTCATTTGAAGTTGATTTTTTGAAAATTTCTGAATTCCCAAATTAAAGGTATTGGGAGATTTTTGAAAAATATCTGGGAATTTAAGTTTTTTGATTAATAATATTAAACAAACAAATTTGCAAACGATTTCATCTTTAAATTGGAAGTTTTCAATAGAATTGTAAGAAATTAAAGTGAAATTGAAATTGGGGATTTTCAAAAAGTTTTTGGGAATTTACAGTTTTTGTGTTAAATTGTAAAAAAAATAATTTTTAGACGATTTTAACTTTGATGTAGCAGTTTTAAGTAAAATGTTCTGAAATTTATAGAATTCAGAAATGGGGGATTTTAAAAAAGTTTTTGGGAATTTACAGTTTTTGACTTAAATTGTAAACTAAATGTTTACATTATTTTTATTTTGATTTAGCAGTTTTAAGTAAAATTTTCTCCAATTTATAAAATTAAAAAATGGGGAATTTCCCAAAAGTTTTTGGGAATTTACAGTTTTTGACTTAAATTGTAAAAACTAAATTTTTACATTATTTTAATTTTGATTTAGCAGTTTTAGGGAAAATTTTCTAAAATTTATGAAATTTAAAAATTGGGGATTTTCAAAAAGTTTTTGGGAATTTACAGTTTTTGACTTTAATTGTAAAAAATCTATTTTTTAGACTATTTTAACTTTGAATTCGTAATTTTAACAAAAATTTTGTAAAATTTAAAAAAATTTGGGGATTTTGAAAAAGTTTTTGGGAATTTATAGTTTTTGACCTATATTGTTATAAATCAAATTTTTAGACTCTCTTTTCTTTGATTTCGATGTTTTAACAAAAATTTTGTAAAATTTTTAAAATTAAAAAATTGGGGATTTTAAAAAAGTTTTTGGGAATTCACATTTTTTAGTAAAAATGTTCAAAAATTTAATTTTGAATGTAATTTGTTCTCAACATTAAGCTTTTATAACAAAATTTTATAAAATTGAAGGATTTTGAAAATTGGGGATTTTGAAAAAAAAATTTTGGGAATTTGAAATTTTTGTTTTAAAATGTTAAAAAATCACCTTCTGAGAGTAGTTTGCTATTGGAATTAAACTTTGAAGTAAAATTTTTATAAAATTTAGGATGTTTAAAATTTGGGTATTTTGAAAAACTTTTTGGGAATTTGAAATTTTTTGTTTAAAATATTCAAAAATTTTAAAAAATTACATTTTTAGTGTAATTTCTTCTCAAAGTTAAAGTTTTATGAAAAATTTTATAAAATTTAAGGATTTTGAAAATTGGGGATTTTGAAAAAGTTTTTGGGAATTCGAAATTTTTTGTTTTAAAATGTTAAAAAATCACCTTCTGAGAGTAGTTTGCTCTAGTTTGCTGTTGAAATTAAAGTTTAAAGTAAAAATTTTATAAAATTTAGGAAATTTTAAAAATGGGGGATTTTCAAAAAGTTTTTGGGAATTTAAATTTTTGAGTAAAAATGTTCAAAAATTACATTTTAAGTGTAATTTTTTCTCGAAATTAAAGTTTTATTTAAAAAAATTTAAGGATTTTAAAAATTGGGGATTTTGAAAAAGTTTTTGGAAATTCGAAATTTTTTGTTTGAAATGTTAAAAAAATCATCTTCTGAGAGTAGTTTGCTCTAGTTTGGTGTTGAAATTGAAGTTTAAAGTAAATTTTTTATAAAATTTAGGAAATTTAAAATTTGGGGATTTTAAAAAACTTTTTCGGAATTCAAAAAATTGTGTTTCAAATGTTCAAAAATCACCTTCTGACTGTAGTTTGCTGTTGGAATTAAACATTAAAGTAAACTTTTAAGTAAAATGTAGGAAATTTGAAATTTGGGGATTTTGAAAAACTTTTTGGGAATTCAAAATTTTTTTGCTTAAATGGTTAAAAACTATGTCTAAACAATTTATTTGCTGTTGGCAACAGTTTTGTGATAGTTTTTCTACTTACTTTGGTAAATTGTTTAAAATAATTTTCAAAAATTTGAAAAAGTTTTAAAAATTTTAAATTTAATAAATTATTGTTGTTTTTATTAGTTTTATTTTTTAATTCTTTCTTAACTTTGAACACTTGATAAAATTTTTGTTGGTTTGATTTTTTTTCTTTATTGTAATAAATTTCGTTTATAATTTCAACAATTTGTTTCTGTTTGTTTTGAACTTATAATTTAATTATAAATTTATGAAAAAAAAAGTTTTTTAATAAATTAACTTAATAAGACAACTTATAAATTGTTCATTTTGCTAGGGAACTTTAAGAGAAATTTATGTCATTTTGTTTTTTATTTACAAAATATAAATAGAAAATTAAGTACAATATTTAATTATTTTTTCTTTAATTTTAAGTTTAGCTTTTATATAAAAAATATATATAATTTTTTTTTTACACAATAAGTTTAAAATGTTGTCTTTACTAAAGTTTAAGTTTTGATTTTTTTTCTTTTGAACAAATTATTAACCAGAAATGTTTAGTTTATAACTCAGGCACTTGTAGAGATAAAAACAACATAAATGTTGAGTTCAAAGTTTTAGTTTACAAATTTCGTTTTCTTTTACATCTAACTTAGGAAAATTATAAATTATGGCTGTTTTTTTTTTCAATTTTGTTTACATTTTTTACAGAAAATTAAATGTTTTTAATTTTTCTTTAACAAAACCTAAGGCTTAATATTAAAACCGCCCTAAAGTATGCTACAATTTCTTTCCCCTTTTTAAGTAACTTAGCAAAAACTAAACATATCGAAAAATTAAGCACATATTCCTTAACTATGTATAACACTACTACAACACATCATTGTCATAAGGACAATTTATCTAATAACATTTTCATTATCTCTAAATATCACGCCGTACGACAGGCATTTGCATACTCTACTGCATCATGTAAAGTGGGAAATATTTCAAAGGGTCCATCACCCAAAGCCATACTATGCACTAAAGTATCGTACACTCTATCCGAGGGACTGGCTATAAACATGCGTATACTACGTTTCTCCAACTCTTTCTTAATATCCGATATCAGTTTACAGCCTGCCACATCTATGTGACCCAACATAGAGAAATCCAATACCAAGAAACGGAAAGATGAATTTAGATTACTAAACGCACTGCCGCCATTGGTAGCCGGCAGAGAACCATTCTGCGCTAAAGGCATATAGGAAGCTCTCCGCATTTTCTCATTGTCCATGCCCAAGGCATTGTAGAGATTTTTGCGGAAATATAGAGAGGTAGCAAAGTTACAGGAACCTATATAGCGGAAAATTTTCGTTTCGGGCACTTCGAAGGCATTGCGATGATGGCTTATGTCCACATAGACCGCAGATGCTTCGGGTATATAGCCCAGCAGGCAGGAGTAGGGCTTCAGGCCCTTGATGTACAGCGTTAGCAGGGAAACGCAAATGCCAATTAAAAGACTGGAAAGGAAAAAAGGAATTGTTTAAATTTACTTAGTATAAAGCCTAGTTTAATCTAGTCTAGTCTATGGTCTAGTCTATAGTCTAGTCTATAGTCTAGTCTATAGTCTAGTCTATAGTCTAGTCTATAGTCTAGTCTATAGTCTAGTCTATAGTCTAGTCTATAGTCTAGTCTATAGTCTAGTCTATAGTCTAGTCTATAGTCTAGTCTATAGTCTAGTCTATAGTCTAGTCTATAGTCTAGTCTATAGTCTAGTCCATAGTCTAGTCTATAGTCTAGTCTATAGTCTAGTCTATAGTCTAATCTATAGTCTAGTCTATAGTCTATTCTATAGTCTAGTCTATAGTCTAGTCTATAGTCTAGTCTATAGTCTAGTCTATAGTCTAGTCTATAGTCTATTCTATAGTCTAGTCTATAGTCTAGTCTATAGTCTAGTCTATAGTCTAGTCTATAGTCTATAGCATAGTCTATAGTGTACTCTGTTGTCTAGTCTACAGTATAGTTTATAGTCTAGTCTGTAATCTAATATATAGTCTAGTCTATTCCATAATCTAATATATAATCTAGTTTATAGTCTAGCCTAAAGTCTAGTTTACAATATGGTCTATAGTCTAGCTTACAGTCTAGTCTACAGTCTAGTCTACAGCCTAGTCTACAATCTAGTCTTTAGTCTAGTAAAAGTACTTGTGTTTCCAACTCTTACCCAATATCAATATCTATTAGAACCACACATATAAATGTGCACAACCAGGTTAATACTTCCAATTTGCCTTGTTTGGCAAACTTCTTTAACTCCTTGGCCTGCATAAACATGGGCTTCAAAGCCACCACAATAACACCAGCCAGAACGCACTGAAAACAATTGAAAGAAAACTTTAGAGGATAACAAATTTTAATAATTGCAAAAACTAACCCTTGGCAAGAAAGCAAAGAAGGGCCCGGTCCAAAACAAAGTCATCAATATCAGTATGGCGGATACTAAAGAAGCCAACTGGGAGGCACCACCAGTTTGTTCTTGTATAAGGGATCTCGATAAAGAGGCAGCCATGGGTATACATTGGAAAAAGCCACCCACTATGTTGCCTATACCCATGGCGAATAATTCCTGATTAGGACGGACTTCATAAGAATGTTTTTTGGCAAAATTCAAACCCAACGACATGACAATGGAATAGGTGACAATAGCAATGGCTATAGAATCTACCACCAAAGAAGGAACCAAATCAAAACGAGGTAATACCGGCATAGGCAAACCTTTGGGTACCTCACCCACTAGTTTGATGTCATAGTTCTCTTTCACCTTCACCAGCATGGATATGACAGTACCTCCTATGACAGCTATGAGTTCGGCGGGTAGAGGAAAACGACAACGTTTACGCAGCCAGGGTTTAATGATTTCATTGCAAATGGTCATGAAGACAATAATGCCAAAGCAGAAAACGACTGCAGCTAGATTAGTTTGAGGCATGGCCTTGCAGAGATCAATGAGGGTGTAGACTATTTTAAAGGCGCCCTTGTGACGGGGCACATGGACACCAAAAACATCTTTCAATTGACTAGTAACTACATGACAAGCGGCGCCGGTGGTAAAACCATTAACCAAAGGTTCACTTAGTAAAGAGGACAAAGTGCCCAGTCTAAAGAAGCCCATGGCAAGCTGGAAAGAAAAAATAACAATAAAAAAAGTTCCTAGTTAAAAAGTATTTGTAAACTTACATGCAAAAGACCCACTGTAAAGGCCAGAGTGGTGACAATTTCTAAAGGAGTAGGAGGAGCTTGTGCACCCACCGCCGTAGCCACTACTTCAGAACCGGCTACCGCTGTATCCGAACTATAACTTTGTACTACCTTTAAAGTCATCATACTGGCCACAGCAAAGGTGCCAATAGAAATATGTTTCGAGGTGCCCAATATCATATAAACCAAGGTGGGAAATATGGCCATATAGAGACCATTACCAGGTGATACACCCGCCAATATACCATAAGCCATGCCATGAGGAATATGCATAATGGCCACCGTAAAACCGGCCATAATATCACCCACCATATCACGTTTGGGCGAGTACTTGGGTAGCCATTGTAAAATGGGTATAATACCGGCAAACATGGACCAAAAAGACCAATTTTGCCAGCATTGTTTCAGGCCATAGGGTATACTTTTATCGGGAGCATTATAGCCGGTCTGTTTGATCACAACCTCATGGGTCAAGACATCGCGATGGACATCATATTTGGGCTGGATCTTAGGTTTAACACTAGTCGTCGTTGTTGTTGTAGTTAAAGGTTGTTTAGCTCTAAAAATATATAGAAATTTTTAGTTTAAGTTCTCAATTACAAACGATATTTGATTCACACTCACTCTATAGTTTCTTTATTGTTCGACATCTTTGTAGTTCTATAGCCTTTCAAATCCTCATCGGTGTACTTAAAGGTATAGATGCTATTATTTCTATATAAATTTAAATTATGTTTTTCCTTTCTTAAAGCTTGTTTAGAGGTTTGTGGCTTTTCATGTCCCTCGCCGCTTGTAGTTGTGGGTCTTTTAAAGGTGGTTAAGTTAAACGAAGTACCAGCTTCGTTAAGGGTCTGTTGCAGTTGGTGGCCTAGTTTGTGTTGATAATAGTTAAAAGCTATTTTACGTACGGTATTTAAATTAAAGGGATTCTGTAAAAATTAAAATTTTAAAAATTTAAAAACAATTTTTAAAAAATTTTTGTTTTAATCAATTTTAATCTAAAATTCTTTCCAACAACTAAATTTCATAACTATTTTATAGTTTTTAAAATTAGCTTTCATTTGCCATCAATTTTTTCGTGCTAGCTTGAAAATGAGGTTACGTTCCACATAGGTTCCACTTGGCTTTAAACGCTGTCTAAGAAAAATTTTCGAAAAGAAATGTAACACAGCCTTAATTTAGAATTAAAGGAAAGCAATAAACTACAATTTTTTTTTAAAAATTTGTTAAAAAAAAAATCATTATTTAAAAAAAAATCACAAATTTTCAAATTTTTATTTTTGAAAATCTAATTAAATTACTCTACGAAAGTTACTAAATCTACAAAATTTCATTAGTTTTATAATATTTTTATCCTAGGCTTTCATTTGCCACCAATTTCTTCGATCTAGCTTGAAAATGAGGTTACAATCCACATACGTTCCACTTGCTTTAAAAAGTTTTCTAAGAAAATTTTTCGAAAAGAAATGTAATACATCATTAATTTAAAATTACAAGAAAGCAATAAAGTACATTTAAAAAAAATGTTAAAAAAATTTTCATAATTTAAAAAAAAAACAAATTTTCAAGTTTTTATTTTTTAGAAATTTAACTAAATTACTCTACGAAAGTTCCTAAATCTACAAAATTTCATTGGTTTTATAATATTTTGATCCTAGGCTTTCATTTGCCATCAATTTTTTTGATCCAGCTTGAAAATTAGCATACGTTCCACATACGTTCCACTTTGTAAATTAAGCCTTTTTTGTAGAATTTTTGTTTGCAAACATCTTAAACACACTTGCCTTAGTATTATCTATATAAAATTAAAGCATTTCCAAGAAATTTTTAAAACAAAATTTAAAAATTTAAGATTTTTAAAAGAAAATTTTCTAATTTTTTTAATTTGTTTAATTTTTTTTAAATTTTGTCAAATTAAATTGAAATTTTTTATGAAAATTCGTTAAATTTATGTAATATATGTGTTCAGCTTTCATTTGTTATCAATTTTCTCAAGCTAGCTAAAAAATGAGATTACGTTCCACATACAATCCACTGGCTATATAAAGCTTATTAATGGCTTTTAAACAAAGTTATTGTTAAATTTGTTTTTATTATTGTTTAAGTAAAATATTTAAAAGTATTTGCTTACACAATTAACACTTTTTATTTAGAACATTAAGACTTAAAGTAAAAATATTACTTTCTCTGGTATTATTAAAGAATTCGTAGAGTTTTTTTTAACAATTTTACAAATATTAATTAAACAATTATAAAATAATTTAATTTTTCTTTTTAAACAAATATCCGCTTAATTTTTTCCCTTTAACTAATAGAATTATGAAATTTGTTCTCGCATTTTATATTTAGCAAATTAATGGAAATTTCCATTAAATATTTCAAAGTTTTTTTTTGACATTCAAAATAAATCACTTCGAAAAAAGTACTTTACATTAAACTCTATAGAAAAGTACGAGACAACACCACGGTTTAATTATACGCATGTTAAAAACACAACAGCCAAACGTTTTCAATTTGTTTGCAAGTATTTAATATTTATGACGTTGACTCCAGCCAGCCCATAAACCGATTGAAAATAAAAATGGCAAAAAGCAAAAAAAAAAAAATCTAAAAAAATTGTATATAACTGTTATCACACCAAATTTAAGCAACTAACACTTAAATAATTATAATGATTGGTTATATTTTAACCATAACTAAATAGAGCTAAAATAAAATTCTTTGCTGATAAGTAAACGCGTTAAAATTCACATGTTCTTTAATAGAAAAGTGACAAAAAGTCAAAAATTTGTGAAAAAAAACATCAAAAATAACAAATGTTCATTATTGATGAGTTTAGATATGTAAAAATACATAAATAAATTAAATGTCAATGTTAATAAAAAACACAACAATGAAACAACTGCTCAAAATAACCAACACACTGCTGATAATAATAAAAAGGTTGAAAAAGTTTAAAATTTTTAAATTTTTGTAAAAAAATTTAAAATTTTCTTAAACAAAATTGTTGCAAAATTAAAAATTTTCATTAATTTTAATAGTATTTTGCAAAAGCTTTTATTTGCTATCGATTTTTTTAAGCTAGCTTCAAAATGAGATTATGTTCCACATACGTTCCACTTGCTAAAATAATCCTAATATTACAAATGTGTTTATGAAAAACCAATTTACATTAAGCCTAAAGTTATTTCTATATATTACAATAACAAAATCCATTTTTTAATATCAAAAATTTTATTTTTTTCTAAAATTTTATAAAAATTTCTTAAGAAAAAAAAATATTTTCTGCAAATAAAGAAAATATTTAAATTTTTAAAATTGTTCCACAAAATCGCTTAAAAGAAGAAAATTTCGATTGTTTTTAATTGTAGAGATTAACAGCTTTCATTTGCTATAAATTTTTTGGCGCTAGCTTGAATATGAGCTCACGATCCACATAGGTTCCACTTTTCAAAATAATCTTTGTATTGGAAATTTTACTATGAAATTTATTTCAGCAAACAATTTTCAACAAATTCTTTGCTTAAGAGTTTTAAAATATTGAAATTTTAATAAAAATTTCAGAAAATTTTTTTCCAAAATTTTAAAAAATATTTAAATTTTGAAAAAATGTTCTGCAAAATCTCTTAAAAGAGGCAAAATTCGATTGCATTTTACTACAGGGGTCAACAGCTTTCATTTGCTATCAATTTTTTGGCGTTAGCTTGAGTATGAGCTTAGGATCCACATAGGTTCCACTTTCTAAAATTACCTTCATATTGGGAATTTTACTATGAAATTTATTTTAGCAAACAATTTACAACAAATTCTTTGCTTAAAGATTTTAAAATATTGAAATTTTAATTTTTTTTTTTTAAATTTTCCTTTCACAATTTTAAAAAATTTAAATATTTTGAAAAAATGTTTTACAAAATTGCTTAAATGAAGAAAATTTCAATTGCTTTTAATTAAAGAGATAAACAGCTTTCATTTGCCATCAAATTTCCTGAGATAGCTTGTAATTAAGATTAACATCCACATACGTTCCACTTGCTTAAAAATGCCTTTTATTCATAATTTTATAATTACATTTTTACTCAATCTGCCCCTATATTTATTGTTTGTATCATAAACGATTTCCTTTGTAAATAAAAAATATTTAACATAGATAAAAATGTCCAACTGTTAGTGATAACCATGACAAAGTCTATGCTGTTAAGCGCTTAAAAGCAAAAGAATTAAAACTACTGAATAAAGTTATAAACTAAATCTACTAGCATTTATTTATCAAACTAAAAAAAAATTGCGTATAAATTTTAAACCCACCCTTCTGTTGTTGCGTGGCTTATCCATTATTTTGTAATCATTTAAAGAGGTTTTTCGTTTACTTCATTTAAAAATTATAGAATTTCTTAAGAATTAATCGTTTTTCCTTTTAAATAGAAAAAAAATCTTAAAGTTTAAAAATCATTTTAATCGTTTATTTTAAAGCTAAATTAGCGTATTTATATTGAAATTATCCACAACATATTTATAACAAAAACAAACAATTAAATAAATAATCAAACTGCTACATTTTTAAGTAAATAAAATTTGATATAGAAAATGTAAATAAATGATTTTTGCTCATAATAAATTTACTTTATTGAGAATTTATTATGAATAACAAAATAAACAAATAATTTAAAATGTTATTTATATGGATTACAGTGTAACAATGATTTTTTAAGCTAATAAACATTCGGATTGTTATGGTTTTGTTAATTTTTATGATCTTAAGGAAAATAAATTTAAAAAAAATAAAAAAAATTAAATTTTTGGTATTTTTCCAAAATTTCTTTAAGAAAACTCATTAAATTATCAAAAATACTTTCAATATTTTGAATACTCATAGAAACCTTTCATTTACTATCATTTTTTCTAAGCTAACTTCAACTTGAGATTATGATCCACATACGTTCCACTTGCTTAAAACTGTTTTATATTAGAAATTTTAAAGCGTTAAAGTGAAAATCTATTGTAATTTAATAAAATTCAATATTATTTTAAAACATTTTTGACAAAATTGTTAAGAAGAAATATTTTTTTAAATTTTTTTTTTCAATTCTTTGATTTTTTTTTTAATTTTCTTTTGCAAATTTTTTTAACAAAATACCACAAAATAGCAAATAAATTTTTAATATTTATAGTACTTCTTAAAAGCTTACATTTGGAATCAATTTTTCTCCGCTAGCTTGAAAATGAGATTACGATCCACATACGTTTCACTTTCTTAAAACAGCTCTATAGAAGGAATTTTGAAGCGTTAATGTGAAAAATCTCCTAAGATTTAATAAAATCTATATAATTTCAAGACATTTTTGTCAAAACTGTCGAGGAAAAACATTTTCCACATTTTTTTTTCAAAAAACACAAAAAAAAATTAATTTTAAAAATTTCTTAAACAGAATGCAACGATACGACCAATTTCTACTTTATATTTATAGTACTCCTAAAAAGCTTTCGTTTGCCATCAATTTTTCTCTTCTAGCTTAAAAATGAGATTACAATCCACATACGTTCCACTTTAAAAAATAAGCCCAAAATTAAATATTTAAAAGCGGAAAATAGTTTGTTTAAAAAATTATAGCATTTTTATGGTAAAATATTTGAAAAGAAAAATTAGATTAACATTGAAAAAAATGTTCTTATTTAATATTTGTCAATGTTCCATTTATTTAATAGTTTCATTTTATTTATTCTTTATTAATTTCTAATTGTATTCCACAATACTTTATGTATTCCACTTTTAAAACATTAAACAATAGTTTTAAAATGAGATTATTTACAATTGAGTGTAAATAATATTTTTCCGTTTAAAGATTTGCTGTTAATTAAATAGTTATATTCGTAGTATTTGCTTTTTAATAAGTTTTTATTATAAAAATTATTTATTTATTTTGCAAGCCAGACATTGACAACATGATCACGTTATTTGCAACAATATTTCTACACATCGTACCAATCATTATAAGCAGCAAACGCTTTTTAAGTTAAAATACATACAATTGAAACATTAAAACTCGTGTTCATAAAACGCAACAATAAAAGACAACAAACATAATATAGAAATACTCAGATATGAGTGTGCCTGGCTATACATTGTTTGATATTTAGTTAAACTTAGCAAAAAAATACACTATTGAGTAGACGTCTGTCAGAAACACTTGAATTTGAAATGTGAATGGAAATGGGTGGAAGCCCTTGAAACGCAATGTAGATAAAGCTTATTAAATGTTATCATTGTTTGATAATTTTCCGTGCGAAAATAAGAAAATTGAAAAAAAATTATGTCATGACATAAATTTTTATGTTATGACAATTATGTCAAGACATTTTTTGTGACATAAATGATATTTTTATGAAGTGAATATTTGTTTTGCTTAAATAAAGCTAAAACATTTTATTAATCTTCTTTTAAAATTAATGTTTAGAACTTGATGGTAAATTTGTTTTAACATCAATGTCATGACATATTTTGTTTAATGTCAAGACATTTGCATTAAGGACGAAATCTTGTAATAGTTTTTTTAATATCATTATTAATACATTGCAGTAATTTTTCCGTGATTTTAAATGGTTACCTACACTTTTTTATGTCTTGACACATTTCTTATGTCTTGACATATTTTTTATGTCTTGACATATTTTTAGACATAAAATGAAATGTCAATATATTTATGTTAAAATATGATAAAAATAAATTTAATTGATAAAAATCTGATCTAAAATTCTATTTGTGCAAACATAAGTCTTAACATAAATTATGTTTTGTCATTTATGTCAAGACACAAATCATGTCTAATAAATATCTAAACAAAAATATTACTGAAATCTTAAGCATTTTCTATTTCGCTTAATCAAGACATTAATAACTTAACATAAAATTTTGTTATGTCACGATATCAATGTTTTGACATTAATTTTTATATTAAGACATTTATGTCAAGACAAATTATTTTAAATGATATGCATTTGTGTCAAAACTTGAAATATTTCCAAAATCTTGTTAAAAGTTTTAAACTTTTATACTTCAAACATATCATGACATTTATGTCTTAACATAACTTTTTATGTCAAGACATTTATATTAAAATATATTAAATTGATTTAAAAAATTTTATGTTGAGACATTTTAAGAACAGTTCTGAACTAGAACTGAACTAGAACTGAACTAGAACTGAACTAGAACTGAACTAGAACTGAACTAGAACAGAACTAGAACAGAACTAGAACAGAACTAGAACACAACTAGAACAGAACTAGAACAGAACTAGAACAGAACTAGAACAGAACTAGAACAGAACTAGAACAGAACTAGAACAGAACTGGAACAGAACTAGAACAGAACTAGAACAGAACTAGAACAGAACTAGAACAGAACTAGAACAGAACTAGAACAGAACTAGAACAGAACTAGAACAGAACTAGAACAGAACAGAACTAGAACAGAACTGGAACAGAACTAGAACAGAACAGAACTAGAACAGAACTAGAACAGAACTAGAACAGAACTAGAACAGAACTAGAACAGAACTAGAACAGAACTAGAACAGAACTAGAACTGAACTAGAACTGAACTAGAACTGAACTAGAACATAACTACAACAGAACTACAACAGAACTACAACAGACCTACAACAGAACTAGAACAGAACTACAACAGAACTACAACAGAACTACAACAGAACTAGAACAGAACTACAACAGAACTACAACAGAACTAGAACAGAACTAGAACAGAACTAAAACAGAACTAGAACAGAACTAGAACAGAACTAGAACAGAACTAGAACAGAACTAGAACAGAACTAGAACAGAACTAGAACAGAACTAGAACAGAACTAGAACAGAACTAGAACAGAACTAGAACAGAACTAGAACAGAATTAGAACAGAACTAGAACAGAACTATCTATCTATCTATCTATCTATCTATCTATCTATCTATCTATCTATCTATCTATCTATCTATCTATCTATCTATCTATCTATCTTTCTAAAAACATTTTTGAAATAATTGTTCTTAATAAGTGCAGAGTTAAATTTGAAATTAAATTTCTTTGTTGTTATCAATAATATAATTTATTTTTAAAAATTTTTCATTCATTCCGTTTAAATGAAACAGACAGACTTTTTGAGCAAAGTCTATTTGCAATTATTGCGCTTTTTTATAAGTATAAACGATTATTATTTAATCAAATTGACTCATAGACAATTTCATTAAAAAAATAAAAAAGAACACGAATTTATTGTAAATAAAAAAATGTTAAAAAAATAAAATAAAAATAGTAAAATGACCTTAAAAACAATATTTTTAGGAAAAGTTTTATTATTAAAACAATCTATAACATCATCAAAAAAAGGAGTTTAAATATTTATCTTGATTTCTGGCAATAGATATATTTTTTCTATTCTACAATGTATATTTGAAAATTTTCCATTGCTTCAATTATTAATTTATTTATTAAAGACAATTGTCTAGTCTATTAAGTGATATTAATTGAATTGAGTAATTTGTTTATATTAGAATAAATAGAGGGCAGCATTTACTTAAAAATATTTATAATTTCATTCAAAATTATCTACATCATTATGAGTATATAATGCAATATATCTTTTTAACACTTTCTTATCTTAAAGAAAGAATAATATTATTATTTTATAATTAGCAAGCAGAAATACTTATAGACAAAATTCTGTAAAACAAACATAGAAAGGTATTTTGGGAGATAATGTAAATTGAGCAGTTATCGGCAAAAGAGCTCTCTTGCTATCATAGCTCTTGAGAAGAGAGCTCTTGTGTTACTCTCTGTTGGTAAACGTTAAAGATCAAGAGAGCATTAGAGCTCTTTGCCGTCCTCTGCTTTATACAAAAAGATTATGAGTTAATTCACAATTAGGCTTCTCTTTGCGAAATTTTATCTTTAAGTGTATTTCATTGTTTTAACATTTAATTTCATTTATCGTTTCTTTGTTTTCGCTCTTTCTTCTCCTATCTCTTTAATTGTTCATAAAATAATGATTATGATTGATAAAAAAACGTTATGTTATTTACATAACATATATTCACGGTCAAAATGATAAATATTTTCATAAGTACTGTACATACAAAAAAAACCTATAAAACAAATTATCTCGTTCAAATAAGTTCTTTTATGAAAAAAATATATATATTTTATTGGTATTTTAAGCGATTTATTTATTTGTTTATTTAGTTTATTATCAATAATAATATTTATTTATTCATTTAATTATGCCCTCATCATTTAGAAATAATTTAAAATAGTTTTATTTTTTTCCTTATAAACGCGTGTTATGTGTGTGTGTATCTATGTATGTATATAAAAAAAATGTTTATTTGCAAATTGTTTTCATAGCTGTACTAGTAGTTAGCATTAGTTATGAATGTGTTAAATATAAATATCTGATAATTTATTTTATGTTTATAACACGCAGCCAACTACTGTGCAATGTCCAGTTAAGATAATTCGCTGTTTTTTTTCACTACAAATCAAATTTAGTTAACAACTATAAAATATAGCTACTGAAATGAGTTTATTGTTAAAACAAATGGACTGATATTAACAATTTTCTATAGAACAGAACTAGAACAGAACTAGAACAGAACTAGAACATAACTAGAACAGAACTAGAACACAACTAGAAAACATCCAGAACACAACTAGTACACAACTAGAACACAACTAGAACCCAACTAGAACACAAGTAGAACACAACTAGAACACAAGTAGACCACAAGTAGAACACAACTAGAACACAACTAGAACAGAACTAGAATAGAACAGAACTAGAACAGAACTAGAACAGAACTAGAACAGAACTAGAACAAAACTAGAACAGAACTAGAACTAGAACAGAACTAGAACAGAACTAGAACAGAACTAGAACAGAACTAGAACAGAACTAGAACAGAACTAGAACAGAACTAGAACAGAACTAGAACAGAACTAGAACAGAACTAGAACAGAACTAGAACAGAACTAGAACAGAACTAGAACAGAACTAGAACAGAACTAGAACAGAACTAGAACAGAACTAGAACAGAACTAGAACAGAACTAGAACACAACTAGAACAGAACTAGAACACAACTAGAACACAACTAGAACACAACTAGAACACAACTAGAACAAAACTAGAACAGAACTAGAACAGAACTAGAACCGAACTAGAACACAACTAGAACACAACTAGAACAGAACTAGAACAGAACTAGAACAGAACTAGAGCAGAACTAGAGCAGAACTAGAACAGAACTAGAACAGAACTAGAACAGAACTAGAACAGAACCAGAACAGAACTAGAACAGAACTAGAACAGAACTAGAACAGAACTAGAACAGAACTAGAACAGAACAGAACTAGAACAGAACTAGAACTAGAACAGAACTAGAACTAGAACAGAACTAGAACAGAACTAGAACAGAACTAGAACAGAACTAGAACAGAACTAGAACAGAACTAGAACAGAACTAGAACTAGAACAGAACTAGAACAGAACTAGAACAGAACTAGAACAGAACTAGAACAGAACTAGAAAGAACTAGAACAGAACTAGAACAGAACTAGAACAGAACTAGAACAGAACTAGAACAGAACTAGAACAGAACTAGAACAGAACTAGAACAGAACTAGAACAGAACTAGAACAGAACTAGAACAGAACTAAAACAGAAAAAGAACAGAACTATGCCTCCGGTAGGTTAGTGGTTAGTGTTCTAGTCTGGTAGAGCGGAGGTGGTGGGTTCGATTCCCCCTGTGGCACTGGTTAAGGAGCGCATAACAGGCCCGATAGAGGCCTAGATTTATTTCTTCAAATTTGATGTATATATGTACATCCTCCTTTCAAACTAACTAACTATACAATTTTTCGTTTATTTACTAGCTATAAACTTAAGAAATTTACTAAAGTCTTAACAATTGTTTAATTTAAAATAAAAATTTTTATAACAGTTATAAAAATAAAAACAAATATAATAAATGATTACATATTAAAATGTAATAGCAATCATTAACAAGTTATTAAATATAATTTACAAAGATAATATAAGTTTTATGGTTTAAAACTGAAAATGACTAGCAAAAGCAATTTGATTTACATAAATTAACTTATAACTTTAGAACAAAGTTCATGAACTTTAGAAGAGTTGTGATCATTAAAAAAAGAAAAAAGTTTTATAAAAGTTTTATTTAAGCAATTGCTTTGGAAATTTTTCCATTTAGGTTTAGCTTATAAACTTTTTTTTAAATAATCTTTATAGCTTACCAAAACACTTGTTTTAATTTAGCTTATCTTTAATTGAAATTCCTTAACTTGACAACAAATTAGTATTGATTTCATAAAGTGAAAAAATTTATCAAATTAACTAAATTTCTTTTTTAGCTGAATAGTAAAATATTTTAGCTTAATTGAGTTTTTCTTTCTTTTTTGTCATAAATAAAGTTTACGCAGCTTAATAGCGAAAAAAGTTAAACTGAATTACAAAAATATTGCAGCTGAATTAAGTTTTTCTGTAATAAATTATATTATTTTATTATTTTAGTGAAATTTACTTAGCTGAATAGCAATAAAAGACAGCTGAATTATATTTTTAGCTAATAAATATCATAATTTTATAGTAATTTAACAATTCTCTTAGCTGAATAGCGTATTCAGCTAGCTGAATTGTAATTTCTTGAGTCGTAATGGTTATTTACGTAATAAATAACATTATTTTGTATTTTTTGTAAAGTTTTATTAGCTGAATAACAATTTTAGCTAATAAATTACATTCTTTTGCAATTTCTGCTAAAATTTGTCAGCTGAATAGCAAAATTACTTAGCTGAATTGCATTTTTAGCAAATAAATGTCATAATTTTATGGTTATTTAACAATTCACTTAGCTGAATAACATATTCAGCTAGCTGAATTGTAATTTCTTGACTTATTTTGCAATTTCTGCAATAATTTGTTAGCTGAATAGCAGAAATACTTAGCTGAATAACTTCTTAAGCTAATAAATACCATTATTTTATAGTTATTTAACAATTTACTTAGCTGAATAACATATTCAGCTAGCTGAATTGCGATTTCTTGAGTTTAATTACATATTTAGTTAATAAATAACATAATTTTGCAAATTTCTGTAAAGTTTTGTTAGCTGAATAGCAAAATTACTTAGCTGAATAGCTTCAAAAGTTAATAAATACATTATTTTGTAGTTATTTAACAATTTCCTTAGCTGAATAACATATTCAGCTAGCTGAATTGCGATTTCTTGAGTTAAATTACATATTCAGCTAATAAATAACATAATTTTGCAATTTCTGCAAATGTTTTGTTAGCTGAATAGCAAAATTACTTAGCGGAATTGCACTTTTAGCTAAAAATAACATAATTTTATAGTTATTTAAAAATTTGCTTAGCTGAATAACATATTCAGCTAGCTGATTTGCGATTTCTTGAGTTAAATTACATATTTAGTTAATAAATAACATTATTTTGCAATTTCTTTAAAGTTTTGTTAGCTGAATAGCAGAAATAACTAGCTGAATAGCTTCTTAATCTAATAAATATCAAAAAATTTCATAATTTTGTAGCTATTTAACAATTTTCGTAGCTGAATAACATATTCAGCTAGCTGAATTACGTTTTCTTGAGTTAAATTATATACTCAGCTAATAAATAAAATAATTTTGCAAATTTCTGCAAAGTTTTATTAGCTGAATATTAGAATTACTCAGCTGAATTGCATTTTTAGCTAAAAAATTTCAAAATTTTGTAGTTATTTAACAATTTTCGTAGCTGAATAACATATTCAGCTAGCTGAATTGTGATTTTTTGACTTAAATTACATATTTAGTTAATAAATAACATTATTTTACAATTTCTTTAAAGTTTTTTTTAGCTGAATATCAGAATTACTCAGCTGAATTAAGTTTTTTTTTGCAGCAATAACATTATTATAAAGTTTCTCTTAAAATTTCTCAGCTGAATAACATATTCAGCTAGCTGAATTAAGTTTTCTTAAGCTTAAATGATTATTTAGTTTCTAACAAACATTATTTAAGAATTTCTAAACAATTTACTAAATAAATTTTCTATTAAAAGTCTCTTTAATTTGTATCATTAATTTCAAAACACGTCTTAATCATTAAACACTTCTAAATCGTATTTTGATGACTAACAACTAAATCAATTACATACACACACACACACCTACATTAAATGTAAACATGTTACATTAATTTCTTTACAAAGAAAAAAACATTTAAATGCAACAACTGTGCAATTTAACAATAATAATAAACACGAAACATTAAACCATGTTATAGTAGCTTTTTAATAACAATGTAATTGTCAACCAAAGTGGTATGGAAAGGGGAAGAGGCGGGTGGTTGTTGTTGGTGGTTAGGTAGGTGTATAAAGGTTTTCATTAACAAAATAACAAGAGTGTTAGTTAATGTTGAAAAAAAAGAACAAAATATAAACAAAAATCTAAACAAAAGTACACCAGCACTCGCTTTTGAAACATGCAAATTCAATGATATATAATTAAAAATAAGGAAAAACACAACAACAAAAATAAATAATTAATTAAATTTATTTTTGTTAAATTAAAGAATTTTATTTTTAAAAATTTTATTAAAAAAATTTATAAAAAAGTTTTTTTTAAACAGTTTCTTATTCATAAACTTTTATCAAAGGTTTATAAAACAAAATTTCATATGAAATTTGTTTTATAAACTTTTCATAAATATTTTTGAAAGAGAGAGTAAAACACAGAAGTGAAACAAAAAGAAAGAATTTTAATAAACAGGTGTTTTTCTTTTTCTTCCTTATGTTTTGTAACATTCTCAACACAGGCAAAACAACAGCAACAACAACAACAAGCAGACGTCACAAGACACCTTGCTGTTACAATGACCTTTAGCCGAGATTATATCGAAAAAAAAAATTGAAAACTAAAAGTGTTTTTGACACTTCTAACGAAGAACAAGAAGATGAAGACAAATTGTTTTAAAAATATAAAGAAAAATATAAATATCAACGAAAAAAGTCAAAAGAAAAACTTAGCTGAATAACGTATATCTGGTTGTAAATGACAATTTTACTTAGCTGAATAGCATTTAACACCAGCTAAATTGTTTATAATTAAGCTAAACTTAATGCTTTACACTTTTGCAGGAAATTCAAGCAGCTGAATAGCAAAAAAAGTTAGCTGAATAGATTTTGCTTAAGTTTAACTAAAATTTGCACACATTTTCTTTAGCTGAATAGCAAAATATCTCTGCTGAATAGGGTTTTTAATTAAAAACTAACATTTTTATCATATTTTCTATAAATTCAATCAGCTGAATGGCAAAAAAAGCTAGCTGAATAGTAAGAAAAGCTAGCTGAATAGAGATTACTTAAGTTTAACTAAAATTTGCGCACATTTTCATTAGCTAAATAGCAAAATATCTCAGCTGAATAGGGATTTTAGTGATTACCATATTTTCTTTAAATTCACTCAGCTGAATAGCAAAAAACAGTTAGCTGAATAAAGTATTTTAAAGCAAAATTCAATACTTTTATGATTACTTAATAAATAACAATTTTTGGAAAATTTCTTTTTAAATTTACTTAGCTGAATAACATAAATCCTTAGCTGAATTGAGAATTTACTTAATAAATAACATTATTTTGGAAAATTTCTTTAGATTTACTTAGCTGAATAGTAAAAAAAGTTAGCTGAATTGAAATTTCTTTCAATATTTATAATAAACTCAATGTTAACTTTGAATTAGCAAAGCTGAATAGCAATTTTTTTAAGTTTTTAAGTAAAAATTTCTAGCTGAATTAGCTTAAGAACAAAATTTCTTAAATATTTTTTGGCTAAATAGCTAAAACTTTCGATTTACTTCATTTTAAGTTAGCTGAATTAAGAAATTTTCAAATTTTTAAGATATTTTGTTTAGCTGAATTAGGTTTAAAGGTAAAATTTTACAAATTTCTTTAGCTGAATTTGTTTTACTTAATGTTATTTTGAATTTGAATCAGCTGAATTATAAAATTTTGAAGTTTTTAATAGAAAATATCTAGCTGAATTGGATATAGAAGTTAAGTTAGCAAAACTTCTTTAGCTGGATGGGTTTATTTTCAAATTTACTTTGTTTTAGCTAAGCTGAATTAAGAAATGTTCAAGTTTTTAAGACATTTTGTTTAGCTGAATTAGGTTTAAAGGTAAAATTTTACAAATTTCTTTAGATGAATTTGTTTTACTTAATGTTATCTTTAATTTCACTTAGCTGAATTGTAAAATTTTGAAGTTTTTAATATCTAGCTGAATTGGATATAGAATTTAAGTTAGCAAAACTTCTTTAGCTGAATGGGTTTATTTTCAAATTTACTTTGTTTTAGCTAAGCTGAATTAAGAAATTTTCAAATTTTTAAGATATTTATTTAGCTGAATTGGGTTTTAAGCTAAAATTTTACAAATTTCTTTAGCTGAGTTTATTTTACCTAATGTTATCTTTAATTTGAATCAGCTGAATTGTAAAATTTTTAAGATTTTAATAGAAAATATCTAGCTGAATTGGATATAGACGTTAAATTTGCAAAATTTCTTTAGCTGAATAGGTTTAACTTTAGATTTACTATGTTTTCCAAGCTTATTTTTTGAAAATTGTTTTATTTGTTTTAATAAAATATTCAAAATTTCTACCTTTCGGTCGCCTGAACTTAATTATTTATATGTGTATATGATTATGTAAAAAATAAACCACAAAAAAAAAACTGGAAATAAACATTGACCAATTAAATAATAAATTAAACATTTCAATGTTACCTTTTTTTCTCTGTAATTTAACACAAAATAGTAGTAAAGTTGTTGGTTAAGTGTTGCGACTCGTAAAAGAATAGTAGTAGTAGTTGTTTTATTATGTTAAATATTGTTATTTTTGTTGTTGTTTTAAGCTATCACAGTTTTTTTGTTGTTGTTTTGTTTTCAAAAAATCTATATACTTTTGTATTAGTATATAATTTTTGTTGTTGTTGTTGTTATTATTATTTATTTCTTATTGCTTCGATGGTGATGATGATGATGAGTTTGCTTTTTATTTAGTTTTGTTTTTGTTTTTACTTTTTATTTCCCTTTTTTTTGTTTCAATTTGTTGTTGTTTTAATAAATAGATTTTTGCTAGGTTGATCGATGTTGTGGGGGAGAGTGAGAGAGAGAGACAGTGGTAATTAGTTGTTTTTGTTATCTCTGCTTGTCTGCCTGTTGCCAATTTATTTTGTTTTTTTTTCTTTTAGTACAGCAGCACCAAACAAAAAAAAAAAATTGAACATAAAATTTTAAAGAAAATCACTTAATTTTTTTACTTAAAAAGGTTTTATAATAACTAGAAACTTTTAAAATTTCTTTAATTTATAAAAAAATGTCTAAAATAACAAATATGAAACCAAATAATTTCATATTCCACTAACGTTTGTCTTAATTTTAAGGAATTTTTTGTTTTTTTTTTCGTATAAAATTGTTGTTGTTTTATAGTTGAAATGACGAATTAGTAGAAACACGCGAATGTCTCACTAAAAAAACAACTCCAAGTGAAACTCTAACTCTACATGTTCTTTAATAAATTAAACTAAATTGGTTTTTATTAAAATTGGAGGATTTTTATTGTAACACAACAACAACAACAACAAAACTGTTTAATACATAGAAAAAATCCCTTAACCGCGCGCATTGTATTTGTTTAATGGCCAGTTGCTGTGTGCCACAAATTTTATAGGTATTGGCTGATTCCTACTAATGGAAGTATTAGCTATCATTTACTTCTAACTAAAACCAAAAAAACTAAATGATTTTATAATAATTTTCACAAAAAATAACACAAAGTTTTAACAAAATGCTGAAATCTTCTTTTAGCTTAGATTTCTTCAAATATTTCTCATTTAAAAGCACTTTTTTAACAAGTAATTACGCTAAATAAACAGTATTGTATTTTTTTTATAAATTTTTCTTAAAACCTACATTTAATTTAATTAATTTTTTTTAGTAAATTTTTTGCGTTTAATTCATTTCCGTTTTCACTTTGCAAACACTAAAAAAATACTGTCAATTTTACAGCTGTTCAAAAAGTAAGAGAAAAAAGCAATAAAAAACACAGAGAGACACACATAAAACAAATAAAGCTGCCATATCACAATAACAGAAACAAATGGCAGCATGACATAGAAGAAAAATACAGGGTGTTACTTTATACTAATAAAAATAACTTAAAAAAATAAAAAATTTTATAAACAATAATCTTTAAAATGAAATAAAATTAAAAAAATAAACCAAAATTCTGAATTAAACATAATTTAAAAACAAAGCAAACTCTTAATATAAATTTAAACAAATTTAAATACTTTTAAACAACCATATAAATAAGGCATCTCTAGAACTATACCAAACAAACTGGCATCTCTTTTTTTTATGACAGCTGTTTGTCAATTTTTGTTATTATTTGTAAACAACATGCACCTGCTAGGAAATATCTTAGCAACCGGTAAATAAATATCAAATTGAAACAAAATTCCAGAAAAATCGTAACAAATAAGTTTTAAAACCCAAAACACATAAATATTTAACTCTAATTCATCAATATGGACAAACCCCAAATGATAGAACATCTTCATCAAGCGGTAAATTACACCGTTTATGATACCAAATGGATACCTTGTTCGGCAAAACTGGTAGTTTTGGGTTCCAAACCCAATAGTCAGGGTATATTGGAGATTTACGAGTTAAATGAAAATAAAATGGATAGAGTAAAGTCCATAGAGAAAAAATCTGCCTTTAAATGTGGTTCCTTTGGAGCATCGTCCCTAAGAAACCGACATATGGCCATAGGTGATTTTCAAGGCAGATTGCAAGTTCTGTAAGTCTATTTAAACAACTGTAAGAGAATATAAAAACTTATTGTAATCTTCTATTAGAGATTTAGAGCGTCCCGAGATTCCGGTATATAATGTAGAAGCTCATTCCTCTATTATTAACTGCATAGATGCTTTGGGTGGCAAACAAATGGACTGTGGTGCTCCGGAGATAGTGACGGGTAGTCGTGATGGTTCGGTTAAAGTGTGGGATATTAGACAGGGTCAAGCTCCTGTAGTGGATATGACCCCGGAAACATCTACAGGAGATTCAAATTCATTAAATCCTAAACGTGACTGCTGGGCTGTGGCCATTGGCGATAGCTATAACAATGAAGAAAGATGTGTGGCCGCAGGCTATGACAATGGTGACCTGAAACTATTCGACTTACGTCAGCTGTCCGTAAGATGGGAGACATCTTTGAAAAATGGCATCTGTGGCATAGAGTTTGATCGTAAAGATATACCCATGAATAAAATGGTAGTGACGACATTAGAAGGTGGTCTTCTTGTTTACGACATGAGAACTCAACATCCTTCTAAAGGCTTTACGTGCTTAGAAGAACGTAATGCTGGTAGATCGGTGGGTTCAAACGGTGTTATCACTGGACCCAAGGCCACCGTGTGGTGTGCCAAACATTTACCACAAAATCGTGATATATTTGTGACCTGTGGCGGTACGGGTTCTTTGCGTTTATGGAATTATGAATATCCTGAGAAGAGGAACAAAGAGGGTACAGATGGTTATAGTGAGGGCATTGCAGGTTCTCTGCATATGCTACATGCTTCTACTCTATCTACACAACCGGTACACTGTTTTGATTGGCATCCTGATAAAATGGGCTTAGCGGTATGCGGTGCATTTGATCAAAGTGTTAGAGTGTTAGTGACCACAAAACTTAATTTATATTAATATTAGTTAATAAATTAACTAAACTAGTTTGTATATTGTTTATTGAGTATAAAAATGGATTGATGGTTAAATAAAGGAAAGGTACGATCATAAGCCGCATTTAGATGAGAAAACAAACATATTTGAATTTGTATTTCGGAAGCTACCCGATGTAGGAAACGTCTTTAATATCGCTTATTAATAACATTTTTTCAAAAACACTTTTTTCTTTTACGCTCCCATTCTTTGTTTTACATGTGTGGTCATTTCCTCCAGCAAAGCTTTAACTTTTTTCAATAATTCCTCATTCTCAGGAAACTGTATAGGTTCCTTTTCTATGGCTCTAATACAGGCCTGATCTGCTAAACGTGCTGAATTTAATTGCGAGGTAATCATAACCTCACTTTCATCTTCTGTGTGATTATTAATGGCTTCCAAGGATCTTTGACTTAATTCCTCACACAACTCCAAGGCTTTTTGGGCAAATGGTTGTTTGGTAGACCAAACTAATTCCTTGGCGGTATAGGATCTAAAAGCTTTAACTAATTTCTCACCCTTCTTGAGGGGAGTAGGAGCCAATAGAGCTGCCAATTCCCATACTTTAGGCTCTGAGCCATGTTTAATACACTGATGACCCATTAAAGTGGTAGCTTTTTTCAACAAACGTTCTGGAGTTTGGCCCTTGGCATCAGGTTTGCCTTCAGCTATGGCAGTCATGGTTACACACAAAACTTCCAAATCCAAGTAATGAGTTTTCAATTCCGATAGCCTATTGTAGGCATTCATGGCATCCTCAAAGTGACCAGTATCCACAGAGACCACCATAAAGTTTTCCCATACTTTCCAATTGGTATAATTGCATTTTAGTGACTCGGCTAAAACCTTATGGGCTCTCTGTTTGTCTCCTAGTTTTATTAAAGCCTTGGCCAAATTGTTCCACGATTCAAAGCCTAAAGGTTCCAAATGCGTGTAAGTTATATAGGCATGAACAGCTAGTTGCCATTTCTCCAGCATGATGGCAGCATAACCCAAACGCAGCCATATCTTTTCTTGCAACGAATTAATTTCCACCGATTTTTCATAGTGTGGTATGGCTTCCTCATATTTCTTATGGGCAAATAAATAGTTGCCCCAATAGGCTTTAGCTTTACCACTGGTATGTTTGGAAAATTCCCAAGCTGTTTCATAACAATCGGGGTTATCGGTAGCATCACCCAGCAAACAGTAGAGTAAAACGGTAGGTTTTTTCTCCAATTCCTGTTGTATAATTTCCGCTGCCTTGTGACGCAATTCTAGTCGGGTATAGCAATAGATAACTTGTTCCCAGTTTTGTATTTTTAGATAAATATCTAAGGCTGTTTTTGTCATGCCCAAAGATAGTAGAAGTTCACATAATTGAGATTGTACCTGCCATTTAGGCTGTAGAAAGGCGGCAAAAGCATAGGAAAAGCGATCCTTGACACTGAAGTCATGTTCGGAGAGTAGCTTAACAGCTTCTTCACATTGTTTCCAACTGCGCTCCACGGTACGTCTATGATTGGACTCCTGAACACAGTTGAGAAGCAACGCTGATTGGCGAACTTGTAAAGGTCCGTGTTCTTGGTACAATAAGGTTTGTGTATAAGGCTCCAATTCCTCATCAGCCAAACGATCTTTGGGTTGAGAACGTTTCAATTGGCGCCTGCAAAAGTTCACATTAAAAAGGGCTATTTTATAGGAGCTTCTTACTACTTACACTTTTGTCAAAACCAAAGCCTGCAAAACACTGGGTATGGTCATTACCTCATTATCCTTTTCCTCTATAAAACGTATTCTCTCTAGACGAGTATCATCTTCTAAAAGCAAAAGTTTGGGTATTTTAGTTTGGCCATTAGTTTGCTTAGCGGCTGGCAATTGTTGATCTTCTAATTGTTCCACCTTTAGGCAAAGTTGTGGCAGAGGTTTTTGTTGGAATTTTGTACGTACTCCTAGGATACCCTCAACATTTAGTTGTACTTTAAGATGATCACATAGTTGATCTAAAACTTCTTTACATTTCTCGCCACGATGATATTGTAAGTAGGCATTGGCTACTTCCAGATACAATAAAGCTTCATATTCTTTATTTTGTAATTCTGTGAAATGTTCTAGCAGCCATTCGGCTTCTTTTTTAACGTGTTCCCAAAGATTTGCAGTCAATTCATCGATGCAATGTTGATGTAGACATAAATAGCGTAAATGCCACCAGCGTAGAACCTAGTAATAAAAATTATTAATGGAAAAGAAATAACATTTTAGGTATTTTTAAACAAATTTTCTTCACTTACCACACAATCCTCTTGACCTTTCAATAATTTCTTTAAAATATCTCTTGCCACTATTAAAAATTCACCTAAAACTACATTGGGATTGATTTCTTCACCATTCTCTTTCAGTTCCTCAAAAGGATCAGGAACAAAGTTAAGGTTTTCTTTTACAAATTCTTGAAATTCATTCAAATCATCAAAGGGGCCGGTAAAATTATATTGAGCAAAAACAAACAATAATTGTATAGCCACTGGCAATAAATCTTCAATTTGTTCTTTAGTCAAATCTTCAGCAGCATCCTTACATGTCAACCATTTCTTTAACAAATCCTGTAAATTGGACACTTTCCATTCTTCACACCAAACACGTTTTAATGAATCATTACACAATTCTGAAAAGGAAAACTTTATTATTTACACAGTTTCCTTTAATTTTTCGGCAATTTTACCTTTTATTTCAATTTTATCATTAAAATTACACAAATATTGTAGATTTAAATGCATTTTTGTACAAAAATTCTAGAATATTTCACCAAAATAATACAAACACGTTTAAAAACGTTTAAATTGTTGAATGAAATAAATAAATCTCATTTATTTTGCTTTTTGTTTTGATTCAAATGCTTGTTCTTTTTTACATTTGTTTTTGTTAAATCACACACACACTGCGAAACAAAACAGCTGTTTTTCTTTAGAAATAATATATTTTTGCTGCACCCTGTTGAAAATTAGCGGTATTTTTAGTTGATTTTTTATTTTTAGCTGAAGAAGTTGTGAAAATTGTGAAATGTTAAGAAAAATTAAAAAAAATCCAATTAAAAGATAAAAATTTAAAGAAAAAATGTTTAAAAGTGTTAACAAATAGTTATAGTAATAAAAAATCATAAAAATATGTTTGAAGAATGTATAAATATACGGAAATATAGAAATTACTTTTGAGCCGGCAACAAAGGTAAGTCACTGTGTAAATATAAAGAAAAGATGGTGGAAGCCAGCAAGTTTTTGTGGTGCAGGAAAGTAAATGTTACAAAACAACAAGTAAAACATAGCATTTGTGTTTATCCATAAATCCTAATATTTCAAAACAAAAATTTTCTTCAAGACAACGAAAATTTGTCTCTAAATTTATTCTCAAGCCAAAGTTCCATTTTCATCATGGCGCAATTAATAAGGTGCATGTTTGTTTGTTCATGCTGAAGTTTTGCGGCAAAATTAAATGTCTTCACCTTATAATCTAATAAGCCTTGACAAGCAAAACAATAATAATAATGAGTAAAAGACTAGTCTCCTTATTCATAAATTTATTAATCACTTATTTTAGGTTTATTATGCACATTTTCCATACAAAAATCCTACAATAAAAAGGTTTTAATGAAAAATCGAAATTAATATGAAAAACCTAAAATCGGCTCTAATTCCTTAAATAAGTCTCCAAACGACAAGATAAAGAAAATCTATGAACACTTAAGGTTTTTATGATAAATCGGCTATAATCTAGAATCAGCTCCAGTTCTATAAAATTTATTTTCTATAAGAAATCTGATAAAAACTAAAAATGGCTATAGTTCATTTAATAAGCCTAAAATCGTAAAAAAATAAAGAAAATCTGTGAGCATTTAAGGGTTCCATGAAAAATCGGCTAAATTCGGATCTAGTACCTTGAATAGGCCTTCAATTGACAAAATAGGTATAAACATTTTTTGATCACTTTCTTATGAAAAATTAATTAAAATCTAAAATCGTAATTTAATCTTTAAGTAAGCGTCCAACTGATAAAATAAAGAAATTTTTTATCACTTTAGTTTCCTATGAAAAATCTACTAAAATCTAAAATTAGCTTCAATTCCCTAAAAAAGACTCCAATCGATGAAATACAGAGAATCAGTGATCACTTAAGTTTTCTCGGAAAATTTTGGCTAAAATCTAGGCCCTAGTTTCTCCGATCGACAAAAAAAAAGCCAAAATAATCTGTGATCACTTTTGTTTCCTATTGTCTTTAGTTCCCTAAATAAGACTCCAATCGATAAAATAAAGAAAATCAGTGATCACATAAAAGTCTATGAAAAATTTCTCTAAAATCTAGACTCTAGTTCCTCCGATCGACAAAATAAAGAAAATCTGCGATCACTTTAGTTTTCTATTTCTATTCCATCGTTTTGTATATAAATTACAGGATTAAGTTTACATTTTTGTAACGCTTTTGTGTCATGAAAAGAGAATCAGTGATCACATAAGAGTCTTTGAAAAATTTCTCGAAAATCTAGACTCTAGTTCCACCGATCGACAAAATAAAGAAAATCTGCGATCACTTTAGTTTTCTATTCCTAATCCATTGTTTTGTATGGAAATTACAGGTTTAAGTTTACATTTTTGTAACGCTTTTGTATCATGAAACTTTTATATTTGAATTCAATATAATTGTGCAAGCTTTTACTTAAGAGTGTAAAAGTTTAAAATTGTATAAGTGTTATAAAAAGCTTTACTCTTATTGTTAAAAAAACTCACCATTAACATTTGTATTCGAGCAGCTTTTGAATGCTTTTTTTAAGTAAAGCTCTCTTAAATAACAAATGCTCTCTTTGATTTGTTTAAAAATCTCTTAATTTTTTGTTTTATAAAAGATTTCTTTTAAACACCTGTTTTAAGAGCAAGTTGAAAATGTTTGAAATTTTATTTAATGAAAGATTTATGTTTATCAAATTTTTTAAGAAACCACCTCTAGTTTAGGGAGACTAATCTGTTAGTCACTAGAGTGCTGAAGCGATGTCACTTTGGCCATGTTTCGCTTTTTTGTTAGACTAGAATTGAAGTAGAAATTTATGTTTAATTTTATTGCCCTGTATTCAATGATTTTATAATTATTTTTTTTTTGTAATTTAATTAAATTTCAGTTTCAATTGCTGTATTATTATTTTTGCAATTCCTTTGTTACAATTCATTTGAACTCAAAAAGTCATTTATTTATATCTTTGTGTTTTATTTAAACAGCAAATAAACTTTTTTTAATGTCAGGGCTAAACTGTGTTATTGTAAAATTGTTGAATTAACAAAAAATTGTTTAAACAAAAAAAATTGTATTGAAACTGAAACTATTATTCATAATTACGACTCAAACTGACTGGTAATTTAAATTGAAATTAGTTTATCAAGTAAAAGTTCAAAGACCTTAAAACAAAAAAACTCGTCATTACCTAGAGACATGTAAAAAGCACATGAAAACCATAATAATTATGGTGAACTTGCCTACGGTAAGCTCTGCCATAATAAGGTCATTTTTTAAATTATAATAAAATCCATTTAAATTTTATATAATTTAACAAGAATAAAGAGGTTTTACTGTTTGTCTCTTATTAAGTCCATTTTATTTTTTTGTCGTTTTTTTTGATGAAATTTTTGTCGGTATTGAATTTCAATATCATTATTTTATTGTCCTCTATACAGTTTTAGTTTAAACAAAAATAGTAAAAAAATATATTGTGCTCCACTTTCATTAATATCGAAAAAAACTCTTGACTTGAAATGCATTTTCAGCGAAAGCTTTATTATAATGTCTACAATTTTTATTATTTATTTGTATATTTTTAATTTTTTTTGTATAACTAGACCCCTGCTGCAATTGCACTTCAAAACAACGTGAACTTGATTGTTTAAATAAAAATGTTTGCTTATGACAGACTAAAGAAAATGTAACAAAAATTTCGAGGAATTTTTATTTGCAAATTTGAAAAAAAAGGTTTAAGAACTTTTTTTTATTAATACTAAGATTTTCCAAGATATATTTAGTCTTTCTCAATCATTTTTAACCATAATTTAATAAATATTCTTTATTATTATTACTTTCAAGCCCCCACTCTTCATCCCAAATATTGTTAGAATTATCGTATGAAATGCGGAAGTTGTAGAATGTTTATGTCACTTGACCTTCAAGTAGAGAGAACAAAAAAAATATTAGTATTTGTTTATTTCTTTTTTTAAGACCAGCCCCTATTTTAAGAATTTATTAACACATCTACACACTCTCATCTATAAAACTACTCTATTCTAAATCATATAAACTAATATAAACACGATTACTATTAGTTTTGCCTTATAGGCAACAAAGTTCTAATGATATCATTTGACCATAAATAAAATTCTACAAAAAAACATAAATTTTTACGCGCCAAATAAACAATACGTCGTATAATAATGATTAAAGTGTTTACACTAGGTGTAGAGAATTTGTTCTTTGGAGATTTCAAGCTTGAGAAGTAAAGAAGTAAGGAGAGTAAGCAATAAAATAGAAAGTGTTTTATTAATAGATATCTAAATATATGTCTAAATTGTAGGATTAAGGACCTTAACATAAGCCTTTATATAAAGTGTATATAAAGTGTAAAAGGTTAAAACTAATTTTGAGCGAACTTTTTGTTAGTTATAGAGCTATTATTCTAAAGCTAAATTCAGGTTTTATGATGATTTGTTTGATTTGGGGTTTATTGAATGAAACATAAATTATGCAAAAGGTTCTTCATTCACAAATTGAAGCTCCAGACTTAAATATAAACTAAAGAAGTGTTAAAGCTAATCCTCAAAACTTTTTGAAACAAGTGTCTTAAATCTCCAAAACAAGTGTCTTAACATCTTAAACGAACTTAACAATATATATGGAAAAAAGTGTTTGATATACAAAAAAAGTTTAAAGTTTGTCTCAATCAGTGTTACGATCAGATTCAAGTAGTGCCAGTGTAAATTCTTCGGAACAAAATTGCAAAGCTGAAAATTAGTCTTCATAACTTCGTAAAAGTATTGAGAAATAAAAAGAAAAAAATATGTTTTATATTAAAATATGCTCCAGACTTCCGCTTAAATTGAATTCCAGATTAAAAAAACAGTGCTGTGAATTCTTGAAATTATGCAAAAAATAGTTTGTTATAGATTCAACACCTAACAAATATTGTTAAAGTACAAAGGAATAAAAAGAAAAAATAGATAAAAATATAACAAATCAATTGTAATGAGACAAAAAATTGAAAAAGAATGTAATGCCTACCAGGAAGTAGACATTTTTCTTTGAAGCTGAAGCCAGTGTAGATCAAAAAACGGTCGTAATGAAATTGGATATTTGCTCCGGAATGATTTGAGCCTTATTCGATCAAATATAGTGATAGCTGTATCAACCCAAAGTTTTCTTATTTTTTTATTTCTTCTTATGAGAAATAAAAAGGCAAAACTGTGCAGGAATATAATGCCTACCAGGAAGTGGAAATTTTTCTTTGAAGCTGTAACCAGTGTAGATCAAAAACGATCCCAATGCAATTGGATATTTGCTTCGGAACTATAAGAGTCTTACAGGAACGAACCATCGACCGCAGTCGTGCTGTTACAACAACAACAACAACATTTGTTTATACTACATATGTCAAATTCTCAAAGCGTTTTGACATAACGCTGGCATGTAAAATGAAATAAAAAGAAAAAATATTAAGACAAACTCTCGAAGCCGCAAACAAACCGATCGATAAAAATCCTAAAATCGTTGCTAGTGTAAACACTGCCGCATGTAACTGAATCCCCCAAAAACTAATAATTTTAGTTTTTTTTAAGAAATATCAAGAACAAAAATCTCAATGTACGCAAAAATTTTTTTCGTATATAATTCATCTAATGACGGGTACTAAAACTTAGACTAACAATCAGCTCTAGCCAGCCAGCCAGTCAGTCAGTGGCAGTTTAAAAGTATTTATAACATTTAATTGTTATTACTGTCGCTGTTGTTGTTGCTACTTAGTAGTATTATTATAGCGGTTGCTAGATTCTGGCGCATATTTTAAATATCAAACGACCTTGAAAGTATTATTATTTGTATGTATGTAGAGGTATATATTTACATATATACATACATATTTAAATACGAGTAGTTTGATTTGATTCAGATTTTTTTTGTTTCCATTTCAATTTTTATTTATTAGAGAAGTTTGTTTTTTTCAGAACTTGTTGTTCTGGCTAAAAAAAAACAATTTGAGACAATCTTATTCCGAAGATTGTATACGTTCATAAAAAAAACACAATTCGGGTTTAAAAAACAAATTACAATATTTATTCACAAACACTAGTAGGTTTTTATCATTTACTTGACAAGAAGGCACGTCCGGTACTTAAATAAGTCTGGACAATGATCTTCACTGTTCAAGTGTCAGAATGCTACTTAAATTCTACACAGCAATGTCGCTGCTTTTATACCCTTTTGCACACATAGTTGTCATTAATTCGTAGGGATCATTATACATTAACATAGTTGCAAAATAAGGTAAAAACAAAAAGTAACAAGGTTGTATTTCATAAAGAACGTTAAATTCAAACATATGCGTTAAATTTAAATATTGGTGTGACTTTTCACAGGGTTGTATATTAAACAATAGTTAATTCATTATAAGCAAACGTTAAATTCAAAAGTATTAAATTTAGTGGAAGGGTTGTATTTTAAACAAACGTTAGGTTTTAAATATAGTTTTAAATAATAAAAATATAATAAAATACTGTTAAATAAATATGGACTGCTACAAATTGAATTTGTTTTATTTCATTTAAATTGTATTTTTGTGTTTTTTTTCACTCTTTACTCTTTTAAATCATCATAAACTATAATACACGTGTTATAAGGGGGATAAATTGTTTTTTGTTGTTGTTCTATAGTAAGCGTACACATGTCTGGGGAACTAGGAAGGGAAAAATAAAATTTAAATAATTTTATAATAGAAATGTTTTTATAAAAAAAATTGTTATTAAATATTTAATAGAAAATACGTGCTATTTAAGAATCATTTGTTAATGTTTAGAATATTGTAATTGGTATTGAAATTTTTTTAGAAAAAGCAGTTAGATTTTAATTTTTTTTAGAATCTAACTGACGTTAGTAATAATAATGGGCAATTTAATAATTTAGGGTTTTAAATGAAGCTGTAAAGTTAGTTTAAAAAAGGAAATATTCGCTTATGAATTGAAAATCTTTTCATTTTTGTGGTTAAAGTGACAGTTAAGCAAAAAAACGTATAAGCAATTTCCATTAATTTATCAAAAGTAACTTTAAGTTACCTTTGAAAACGGAACAATGTGTCTGGTTGCGTTTCAATTTTTGTTTAAATTACTTGTTTGTAAATTGAAAATCTTTTCTTTTCTGTGGTTGAAGAGATAGTTAATCAAAAAGACGCCTAAGCAAATGCTTTTAAAGTATTAAAAGTAGCCTTGAGTTACCTTTGAAAACTGTACAATGTGTTGTTCTTGTGTTAGACTTTAAGCAAAAAGACGTCTAAGCAATTCTCATTAGAGTATCAAAAGCAGCTTTGAGTTGCCAGTGAAACCCCAAAAATGTGTTGCTGTGGCGTTAGTCTTTAATTGCGTTTCAATATACTTTGATTTGAAAAGCTTTTCATTTTTGTGGTTACAGTGACTTTTAAACAAAAAAAGTAATTGTCATTAGGGTATCAAAAGCGGCTTAGAGTTGCATTTGAAAACTACAAAGTGTTGTTCTTGTATTAGACTTTAATTGAGTTTTAACGTTTTTTTTTAATTGTTCGCTTATAACAGCAATCATGTAGTTAAAGTGATAGTTAAGCAAAAAGACGTCTAAACAATTGCTATTAGAGTATTAAGAGCAGCTATGAGTTGCCTGAAAATGAGTTGCTATTGCGTTAGACTTTAATTGAAAAGACATCTAAGCAATTGTCATTAGAGTATCAAAAGCAGCTTTTTATAATTAAAGTGTGAGTTAAGCAAAAAGACGTCTAAGCAATAGCCATTAGAGTATCAATATTAAAGCTTAAAGTTGTCTTTAAAAACTGAACAATGTGCCATCTTGTGTTAGACATTAATTGCGCTTTAAAACAATTTTTTAATTATTTTTGTAAATTTATTATTTTTATCTAAAGAAATAAATAAGTAATATAATTTAAAAGTCAAAAATAACATTTTTCATTTGCGTCTAATTAGTATGCGCCTTTATTTACAAATTAAAACAGAATTCAAATTAATGAGAAAAAGAATCAACAACAATTTACACTCATTTTTTTTTGCATTTGCTGTAAAATGTCCTTGAGACAAGTCAATCATATTTGTGGGATTTTAATCGAGTTCATCACAATTTTTTTTCTGTAATGTACTGAAAAAAAAAACAAAGTCAACAACAACTGCAGCACAACAGCAAATCGTCAGGTTACTAAACTCTATCGGGGTATTTATATTTTATAAAACAAGCGCATCATCAACAGGCAAAATAAAATATATATATGACTAATAATTATTTCTTTATAGTATAAAAATAAAAATTATTACAAATACAAAATAACAACAATAAAAATGACGCTTTGACTAGCTGTCAGCTTTACTCATATAAACAATAAAGCCACCAACCAAATAACCAACCAACCAACAATGTCTTTCCTCCATCTATATTAAATCGTCTGTTTAATATTGAAAATAAAAGTAGAAAGACGATATCAATTTTTCTCTATTGTTTCTCATTTTTTCTTCTTATTTTTCTGTAATAATATGCATTTTTTTCTGTTGTTTCCAAATAGATAATAAATTTAATTTATATATTAATGGACTCATATAATGATCATATAAATATTATTATTTATTACTGTAAACAAATTTATATTATTTTGTTTTTGTTTATAAAATATTCTCGTATATTGTCAACAATGGCAAAAAAAGACAACAAAATCACAAAATAAATTTCTTAGAAATTTTTTTGTTGTATTAAAATGTTATTAATTAAAAAATATATAAATATATTCATTGACCGCAAAAGATAAAAAGAGCCATGTTTTGAACATGTGTATATCTATAAACTAATTAGTCACACTTATTAGTAGTTATTAGAAATAATCGTGAAAACAATAATTTTGACATTTTGTGATTTGTTTAAACTATTACTCTCAGATTTCGCCAGAATTAAAAACTTAACTCAGACCACAGACTAGACTAAAGTATATACTATACTGTGAACTGAACAGTATATATAGACTATATATACTGTTCAGTATATATAGTCTATATATACAGTCTAAAGTATCAAGACTGTAAACTAGATTATAGATCAGACTATAGACTACACTATTGACTGGACTTTATACTAGAATATAAATTAGAGTGTAGACTGTAGACTAGTGTACAAGCTAGAGTATAGAATAGACTACAGTCTAGAGTGTAGACCAGACTATAGACCAGGCTATAGACAATACTACAGACTAGACTATAAACTAGACCGTAGACTATACTACAGACTTGACTATAGAAAAACTATAGACTAGACAATGGACTAAGTCATAGATTAGACTATAGACTAGGTTATAGACTACACCATAGACTATGGACTAGACTATAGATAAGACTATAGACTAGACTATAGACTAGACAATAGACTAGACCATAGACTAGACAATAGACTAGACTATAGACTAGACTATAGACTAGACTATAGACTAGACTATAGACTAGACTATAGACTAGAATATAGACTGGACTATAGACTAGACTATAGACTAGACTATAGACTAGACTATAGACTAGACTATAGACTAGACTATAGACTAGACTATAGACTAGACTATAGACTAGACTATAGACTAGACTATAGACTAGACTATAGACTAGACTATAGACTAGACTATAGACTAGACTATAGACTAGACTATAGACTAGACTATAGACTAGACTATAGACTAGACTATAGACTAGACTATAGACTAGACTTAAGGCTACATTATATACTAGTTAATAGAATAGACTATAGACTACACTATAGACTAGGGTATAGACTAGGGTATAGACTAGACTATAGACTAGACTATATACTAGACTATGTACTAGACTATAGACTAGGCTATAGACTAGACTGGACTATATACTAGACTATAGACTAAACTATAGACTAGACTATGGACTAGTCTACACTATAGTCCAGATATTGTCCAACCTATTCTATACTATGTTTCAGACCATAGATTAGATTCTAGTCCAAACTCTAAACTATAGTCCAGTTTATGGATCAGACTGTATATTTTAAGTCAATAAATATATTTTTAATATACATATATAAAAGATCTTCTCCTAGAATCATAATTAAGAATTATCTATTACTTTCTTGACAAAATTGTTAATCTTCCTTTTCTCCTCTTTTTTACAGTTGAAGGCTAAACTATCGGGGTAAGTCAGAAAACCTTTTAATGGATATTTAAAACAAAATTTAAATTAACTTTTTTTTCTTCCAACTTAAAACCATAAATAAATGTTTAACTATTTGTTTAAAAGCAACAACATTAACATATTATCATTTTTTTCAAAATGATCTTGATACCTGCTATTAAATATCAATCATTTAAACAAATATTTAACTTAATAATTTGTCACTTAATTTAAATGTTCCGTCAGATAATGCAAACTATGAATAAACACATACACACATTCAACATAAAAATTATGATTGTCAGTGTCAAAATTATTTATCACCTTTAACTAAAAAAAAGTTCACCAAAAAAAGAACTAAAAACTCATTTGTCCTCTGTGCTCTTGGCAACAACAAAAACATAATGTTACCTTTTTCTAATTAGCAGAGAGATAGAGAGAGAGAGGGAGAAACAAAATCATACTTGAATTGATTTGTTGTTTAGATTGTTTGTTTTTATTTTGATTCTTTTTTCTTGTTTTCCATCGTTTATTGTTCGAGTTTTGCTAGACACGAACCCAGTATCACCCGCTATTCGTCATTTTAATTCGTAAGTCACTTTACTACTTTTAGTTGTTGTTTTTGTTGCTGTTTAAAAATAATTTGACAAAATTTCATTGTTAAAAAAAATCATACAAACATACTGTTGTTGTTTTGTTACTGTTGTCGTCGTTGAGTTAAACGATTGCTGCTGCTGGCTGGGTTGTCTGTCTGTCGTTGTTGTTGTTACTGCTGTTGATTTGTTTGCTGTTACCGGCGCTGTTTGCCTTGATCTTGGCAACATGATAACCCTAACCTTGAAAAATATTTTATTTTTGTGTTTTTTTGTATTTTCAGTGCTTTTTTATTGTTGTTGTGATGTGCTTGTTCGTCGGGCTAATATATTGTTGTTGCTTTTTAATATATTTTATTTTTATATAGATTTTGGCATATTAAATTGTTGTTTTCTGTCTTCTTGTTGTTCATCGAGAATATTAGGTGGGGGAAGCAGGAAATTCGAGGTTTTATAGTCCTGATATTTACGAGACCATACAACTAACTAAAGTTTCAAATATTTTATGAATTATATATCAAATTGAAGTATGGAATATAGACTAGAGTGTAGACTATAGACTAGACAACAGATTAGACTATTTGTTAGACTATAGACCAGAGTAAAGACTGTAGACTAAAATATAGAATAGACTAGACTATAGACTAGACTATAGACTAGACTATAGACTAGACTATAGACTAGACTAAAGACTAGACTATAGACTAGACTATAGACTAGACTAAAGACTAGACTATAGACTAGACTATAGACTAGACTATAGACTACTAGACTATAGACTAGACTATAGACTAGACTATAGACTAGACTATAGACTAGACTATAGACTAGAATATAGACTAGACTATAGACTAGACTATAGACTAGACTATAGACTAGACTATAGACTAGACTATAGACTAGACTATAGACTAGACTATAGACTAGACTATAGACTAGACTATAGACTAGACTATAGACTAAACTATAGACTAGACTATAGACTAGACTATAGACTAGACTATAGACTAGACTATAGACTAGACTATAGACTAGACTATAGACTAGTCTATAGACTAGACTATAGACTAGACTATAGACTAGTCTATAGACTAGACTATAGACTAGACTATAGACTAGACTATAGATTAGACTATAGACTAGACTATTGCCTAGACTATAGACTAGACTATAGACTATACTATAGACTAGACTATAGACTAGACTATAGAGTATATAGTCTAGTCAACAGTCTAGATTAGACTATAGACTACACAATAGACTAGACTATAGACTGGACTGAAGACTAGCATTTAAGCTATAGACTGGACTATAGAATGGACTATAAACTAAACTATAGGCTAGACTATATATTAGACTATAGACTATATTAAATCATATATTTTTTATCACTGGAAGAATTCAACTTTTCCCAGTCTCAATGTATCCATCTCTCTAAAACAGGGGTTTCTTTATACATCATCAAACTAAAGCTAAATTGAATGCTGTTTGTTAAATGTTTTTTTTTTATTCAACTTTGAAGAATATTTAAACAAAATTCATATGATTTGAAGCGAAAAAAATAAAGGTGTCTGGAAAATTAATTTAAAATTCTATAAAGCAATTGATAAAAAAAACAGCAGCAACAATAAAACCAGTAAAATATAAATAATATTTAAGTACAATTTAATAGACGACAACAAACACAAACAATAAAAAAAAATACTTGGAGACTTTACTCTTTAAGTAATGGTCCGTTTTACTTCCAGTTTTTTTGTATTTTTTTATGTTTAAAAGCCAGTCAAACAAACACTGCGTCCTTCTGTCTGCTTCTAAGGTGTTTCATTAAACGTGATAATAAACTTCTCAATGTAGATTCAATTTTGTTTTCAAGAGTTTATGGTCAAGGCTGTGACTCATTATCATTTGATTTTAGGCATCAAACATATTAAATTAAATTAAAACAAAACACAAATTGTCTTTCCGTTTAAACAAGATCTTATTTTTTTAAGAGAACATATGTTTAATTTTAAATTAGTTTTTCATTGTTTATTTTGTTAATTTTAGACAAAAAATTCTGTAGGCCTTTTAAAAACTAATACTTTTTACCTTCAAATACTGATCTAAACTGTATGTTACATTAACCTTTGTTTAACTCTATAGCAGAGATCAACGACGTTTTGTGTGACGTTTTTTTTTAAAGTCAAGCCCACTTCTTTTCTTACCTACTCAGTTTAACCTTTAGTTAATTTTAAAAATATGTTTATATTTTTAGTTTTAAAATTTGTATGTCTGTCTGTGTGCGCGTGCATATGTGTTTAATTCTTGTAGTTATTAATTTATTAAATTAACACTTGTCTAAGTTTTAATAAACGTGCTGCTTAAAATATAAAAAAATATATCTTTTAATTTCATGTCTAAAATTTTAAATAAGGAAGCTTACTTTAAAAACAAAAACAAGGTTTTTAAACCCACCAAAAAATTTAACACACAACTGACCCTCATTCGTTTAGAACTTGACTAAATAGTTGTTGGTTAAAGAACTTTAATGACATTTAAATGTTAGAAATAAAACAAACGAATTTATGTTTGTTTGACGTCCCTGAGATTAGGTTTAATAATAAAAAAAATTATTAAAGGAAGGCGACAGCTTTATAATGAACTAATAAAAAAGGTTATTGACAACATTTTTAAAGTGATCTATTAATAGATAATATTTTTTGTTATAGAAATTAAGATTAGTGATCTTTGTCTAATAGTATTTTCAATAGAAAATGTATTCACTATATTCTGTAGAAATTTTTCAAAAGTGATCGTTTACAATTGAAAAGTGATCTTTGACAATTTTCTAACGAAAAGTTTGATCAGTGATCTATAGAATTTATACTACAAAATATACCCAGACTACAGACTTAACAATTGTTCAGATTATTTTCTAGACTAGACCATAGTCTTGAATATAAACAAGATTTTATATAAATATTGACCAGATTACAGTCCAGAATATAGATCAGATTACAGTCTAAACTATAGACTCGACTATGAATATTAGTCCAGAACATTTAGATCAGTGATATTTAACAGTTTTATATAGAAAATGTTGATCACTAAACGAACATTCATAATTTTTACAAAAAAAAGTCGATAGTAAATAATGATCACTGATCTGTCTGTAGAAAAGGTGATCACCGATCACAATTTTCTAAATAAAACTTTTTTATTAGTGATCTATCACAATCTTCTATAGAACATTTTGATCAGTGATTTATCACAATTTCTGTAAGAAAATTTGTATTACTTATCTATCACAATCTTCTATAAATCATTTTGATCATTGATCTATCACAATCTTCTAGAAAACATTTTGATAGGTGATCTATCATAATTTACGTAAGAAAATTTTTATCACTGATCTATCACAATCCTCTATAGAACATTTTGATCAGTGATCTATCACAATCTTCTATAGATCATTTTGATCGCGGATCTATCACAATCTTCTATAGAACATTTTGATTACTGATCTATTATCCTTTATAGAACATTTTAATCAGTGATCTATAACAATTTGTGATCACTGATCTATCACAATTTTTAATCATTGATCTATCACATTTTTTTTATAGAATATTTTGATCACTGATCTATAAAAATTGTTGATCACTGATCTATCAAAATTGTTGATTACTGATCTATAGAAATTGTTGATCACTGATCATTTATCATAATTTTCTATTGTACATTTTTATCATTGATCATTATCATTATTTTTATAGTAAATTTTGATCACTAATAGTTTTCCATAAGAAATCTTTATAGCCTTCTTTAGAAAATTTTGATCACTGATCTATCATAAAAACTTAGTATAAAAATTAGTGATCTATCGTCATAACATTTCATAGAAAATTTTGATCACTGATCTATCAAAATTGTTGATTACTGATCTATAGAAATTGTGGATCACTGATCAATTATAATAATTTTCTATTGTAAATTTTGATCATTGATCTGTCATCATTATTTTTTATAGTAAATTTTGATCACTAATCTATTACCTTAATTTTCTATAGAAAAATTTGATCACTGATCATGGTTGATCATTAGTGATCTATCATAGTTTTCTATAGGTTGTTTTAAAATATTCATTATTAAAGACATCTCTAATGATCGTTAATTTGAAAAACATTCTCTGGTGATCGCAAGTGATGTTACGCTTATAAAATTTACTAAGGAAAAGTGATCCATAATGATATTTTAATAAAAATTTTTATAAAATTCAATTAAATAGTTAAATTTTTTATAGAAAATTTTGATCAGTGATCTTTCATTACAATTTTCTAATGAAAGTTATAGAAAATTTTGATCACTGATCTATCATAAAAACTTTGTATAAGCAATTTTGATCAGTGATTTATCATGTTAGTATTTTAGAGAAAATTTTGATTAGTTGTCTTAAAATATTTGTAATGAAAAACATCACTAGTGATCGTTAATTTGAAGAAAATTCTCTGGTGATCACAAGTGATGTTACGCTTGTAAAACTTTCTAAAGAAAAGTGATCGATAATGAAATTTTAATAAAAATTTTTATAAAAATCAATTAAATAGATAAATTTTTTATAGAAAATTTTGATCAGTGATCTTTCATTACAACTTTCCATTGAAAGTTTTGATGTTAAAAACAGTGATCGTGATATATTTTATAAAGAAGACATCTCTAGTGATTGTTTATATAAAGAAAATTCTATGGTGATAGCAATTGATCTGATAAATTAAGTGATCACTGATGAGCTTTTAATAAAATAAAATTTATTTTAAAAGTGATCTTTTAAAACAAATAATTGAACATTTTCCGTTATTTAAAATATTCTAGAAACATTTTAGATCAACTGCGAAATCTTGAAATCTCTAAATTTTAAAATTCATTAAAATTTGCAAATTCATATAAAAACAACTATAAATGAATAACATTTCCGTTTTAAGACCTTTAAACCATTTTCAATTTCAAACAATTTGACCTTTTTGACTTAATTCTCGAAAGAGAAACGAAATGAACTTGAAATTTGAAATCAAATTTAAATTCTGTTTCTTTTTGTTTTTTTTTGTCTTAAATGACTTTAATTAAAAACACCCAAAAGAAATACAGACACACACATATAGCGCGAAATTCAAAAATTCACAAACAAATTGTCGAATTAATACATGTACATTAAAACAGCACTTGATATCCTTCACACATATTTAATTGCAATTCATTCAGTTTAGGTTCAGTTTTCAATTCAATAAAAACGAAAATATCGTTAAACAAAATGTTTTGTATGAATAAATTTTGTTTAAATGCACAAAAAGAAATCAATGTGAAATAATCAAAAAAAAAAACTATACAAATTGAAATTTAAATTTGCACAACCGTTATAGATTTTTATAGTTGCTTCTGCTATTGGATCAACTTTCATAGATTGACATGAGAACGAACTTCCTCAAACAAATAGAAACAACAGAAAACGGAATTAAACGAATTGATCGGCAAAAACGACAAAAAAAAAAACTCACACAAATAAAGTTTATTTGACATTCATGGTGAACCGATAAACAAAACTCAAAAAAAAAAGTCTAAAACTTTAAATAAACTTCCTTAAAACTCAAAAATTCATCAATTAATCTTAAAAAAAAAACAAAAAAAAACGCACATAAGCCCACAAAAGATGTTAAAATTATTCATCTTTTAAGACAACGCTAACGACACATCTTAAAGAAAGAGATAAAGTCCAACAGCAGATTGAAAAATGACAAAAAAAGCACACACGACCATTATAATTATAAATTTAATACAGTTTCAAAAACATATGATTAATTAATAAAAATTTTGTACGTTTTTAGCAAAACAAAATAGATAAAACTTATAAAGATAAATCCATAATAGATATAACTGCAAAATTTGCTTATGTTTGTTTAAGTTTTAAAATAAATTAATCTTTATCAGTTATTTTGTATTCAGTAAACGTGTTTTCATTATGCAGCTCATTGTTTTAAATAACGGTAAATGTTGTAAAATTAAGCAAAAAAACGAAAAACAAAAACTCTATATCGATCAAATTTTTATGAAAAAAAATTTCAAGTAAAAAGCAAAATTATTTTTTATAGAAAGTTATCTTAGGAGAAGATCACGTATGATCACGATTTTATAGAAAGTTTCATAAGAGAAAGATTGCTAACCATCACCTTTCAAGAGATCGTTTTTGATCTCTAAAGCTTAGACTATTAACCACATTATAGTCTTGCATTTTACCTAGAATATAGTGCAGACTATATATTAGATTTTAATGCCGACTAAAGAATACTCTATAGTCCAGACTTAAAACTAAACTATCTTTCTGACTGCGGACATTGTTATTGTCCAGACTATAGCCAAAACTGGACAATGGTCCATACTAACGAGTCGAATATAGTCCAGACTATAAACTAAGCTCCAGACTATAGCATAACATCCAGACTATAGCCTAAACTATAGTACAGACTATAAACTAAACTTTAGGCCAGACTATAGGACAGATTATAGACCAGACAATAGATTAGACTATAAACCAGAATTTTGACAATACTATAGATCAGACGATAGACTAGATTGTATACCAGACTGTAGACCAGACTATAGACTATAGATTAGTCTATAAACTAGACTATACACCATATTATGGATTAGACTACAAACTAGACTAAAGACAAGATTGTAGACCGACTATAGACTAGACTATAAACTTGGCTATAGCCCAGCTTATAGAGCAGACTATCGATTAGACTATAGATCAGACAATAGACTAGATTGTAGACTATAGACCAAAATATAGACTAGACCATAAACCAGACTATAGACTAGATTGTAGACCAGATTATAGAGCTGAATATAGACTAGACTATAGATAGGTCTATAAACTAGATTTTAAACCAGACTATAGGCTAGATTGTAGCCCATACTATATACTAGACTATATGTTAGACTATAAATTAGACCATACACAATATTGTGGATTATACTACAAACTAGATTAAAGACTAGACTATAGACCGGACTGGTGACTACTCTATAGACTATATACGAGAATATACTTAGACTAGACTATAGATTATACTTTCGACACTTGACTTTTGACTAGATTTTAGACTTAACTTTAGTCGCGACTATAGCATAAACTATAGAGTAGATTACAGACTAGATGATAAACTAGATAATAGACTATAGACTTGACCATAGACTAGACTATAGACTTGACTTTAGTCAAGTCTAGACTTGACTATAGGCTAGATTATAGACTAGACTATACTGTAAAATACACTAGACTAGACCGTAGACTGGACAGTAGACTACAGACTAGACTATAAACTAGTCTATATAGTCGAGACTAGACTTTAGACTAGAATTTAGACTAGACTATAGATTAGACTATAGACTAGACTAAAGACTAGACTACACTATAGACCACATTATAGACTAGACAATAGACTAGGCAATAGACTAGACAATAGACTCGACTGTAGGCTATATACTAGACTATAGACTAGTCTATAAACTAGACTATAGACTAGGCTATAGACTTGACTATAGACTTGACTATAGACTAGATTATAGACTAAATTATAGACTAGACTATAGACTAGACTATAAACTAGACTATAGACTAGACTATAGACTTGACTATAGACTAAACTATAGGCTAGACTATAGACTAGACTATAAACTAGAATATAGACTACATTATAGACTAGACAATAGACTAGACAATAGACTTGACTGTAGACTGGACTGTAAACCATATACTGGACTATAGACTAGTCTATAAACTAGACTGGACTATAGACCAGACGATAGACTAGACTATAGACTTGACTATAGACTTGACTATAAACTAAATTATGGACTAGACTTTAGACTAGACTATAAACTAGACTATAGACTAGACTATAGACTTGACTATAGACTTAACTATAGACTTGACTATAGACTTGACTATAGACTAGGCTATAGACTAGACTATAGACTAGACTATAAACTAGACTATAAACTAGACTATGGCCTTGGCAATAGACTAGACTTTAGACTTAACTATAGACTTGACTATAGACTAGACTATAGACTAGTCTATAAACTAGGCTATAGACTAGGCTGTAGACTAGACTATGGACTAGACTATAGACTAGACTATGGACTAGACTATAGACTAGACCATATACTAGACTATAGATTAGACTAAACTATAGACTAGGTTTATTTAGTCTTCAGTACTTTTGCTCTATATATCTTCATTATTTGTTTCAAGAGTGATTACTGTAGTTGCTTCAAATTATAAAAAATTAATTAATTTGTTAATATCCTTAACCTTTATGAACTGTTTAATATGTTTGAAAATATGTGCCATAGCAACTACAACTACCAGCAGCATTAGCTGCTGTTTGTTTTCAACAATTGTGGCAGTTATTGTTATTGGTCTAACAATTATTTTTTAATAACCTCTCATTATTTACTTGCAAATTTTTAAAGTCAAAATACTAATCAATAAAAATAAATTTGTTTAAACAAAAAAAAAAAAAAAATAACTTAACAGAGGTCACTTAAGTTTAAATACCAAAAATTGTATTTAAACGATATTTGTTTAACACATTTATACTCAAATAAAGACATAAATAAATCACCTAGAGTAAATATTACGCACGTCGTATGTGTCTGTCTGTCCGTCTACATACATCTATCGATGCTTTTTTTCTATGAGTAGTTTTCAAAAACATTGATTTTCAATGAAATAGAAATCAACAACAATGAGACAACAAACTTTAAAAAAATATAAAATTGAAAAAAAAGTTTCGTTTTTTTTTTTCAAACTTTATTGGTGGGCGAAACCTTCAAAATGTGTAAAATATTTATTTATTGTACTCATTCGTATACGGTCATGATATTTGATTTAGTTTTATCATTTCGGATTTATTTTATTTTTTTTAAATTTTTTAGCTTCGGTTTGTACCTTGAATTTAACAAATATCAGGGATGTTTAAATAAAATTTCAAATGTTTTCACTATTTACTATGGATTTATTCTTTAATCTCTATGAAAAAATCTCTAAAAGCCCTTTAATTTGTCTGTCGCCTGTTAGTCTTGTTATAGTTTTGGAATGTTGTTGGAGGAAATGTTTAAAAAGAAACACATAAACAACAATGAAATTTGCCTGTTGGTTGTTACAATCTGTTGTTGTATTTATTTTCTTAATTTTTTTGAATTTTTTGTATACTTGACCTAGTTTTTTTTTGAAATTATTTTTAGGAGGAAGAGAAGAAAAAAACGTTTCATTTCGTTTAAAATAAGTTTTTTTCTTGTACTTACAGTCTGTATATTATGATTATTTTTTTGTTTTATTGTTGAAACTTTGGTGACCTTTTTTGTTAATGTAGTTGTTGTTGCTGTTGTTATTGTTGTTTTCGTATATTTCGGAGTTTGTTGAGACGTTTTTTGGTCCGTCTGACGACAGCCTTTTATGTCTTTGTTGTGAATATGTGATCGTTTTCACATTGAAATTAAGATCATAAACCATTTATGTTTAACAATTTATAAGGTACAGTGGTTTTAACAATTCAAAATTACAATAAATTTTCTTAAATCAACAAAGATCAAATGCAAGAATAAGTCTATATAGAATACTTATCTTATTGCCAACAACTAATCACTTCTAGCAAGTGATAACACGATCATTATAGTGATAACACGGTATTAGACTAGACTACAGTTTAGTCTGTAGCTTAGTCTATATTCTGGTATATAGCTCGGACTATATTCCTTACTATATTCTAGACTATATTTCCTTTTTGTTGTCCAATCTATAGTCTAGTCTATAGTCAAGTATAAAGTCTAGTCTATAGCCTTGTCTATAGTCTACTTTATAGTCTAGTCTATAGTCTTTAGTTGTCTATAGTCTAGCCTATAGTTTAGCCTATAGTTTAGTCTGTAGTCTAGTCTATAGTCTAGTCTATAGTCTAGTCTATAGTCTAGTCTATAGTCTAGTCTATAGTCTAGTCTATAGTCTAGTCTATAGTCTAGTCTATAGTCTAGTCTATAGTCTAGTCTATAGTCTAGTCTATAGTCTAGTCTATAGTCTAGTCTATAGTCTAGTCTATAGTCTAGTCTATAGTCTAGTCTATAGTCTAGTCTATAGTCTAGTCTATAGTCTAGTCTATAGTCTAGTCTATAGTCTAGTCTATAGTCTAGTCTATAGTCTAGTCTATAGTCTAGTCTATAGTCTAGTCTATAGTCTAGTCTATAGTCTAGTCTATAGTCTAGTCTATAGTCTAGTCTATAGTCTAGTCTATAGTCTAGTCTATAGTCTAGTCTATAGTCTAGTCTATAGTCTAGTCTATAGTCTAGTCTATAGTCTAGTCTATAGTCTAGTCTATAGTCTAGTCTATAGTCTAGTCTATAGTCTAGTCTATAGTCTAGTCTATAGTCTAGTCTATAGTCTAGTCTATAGTCTAGTCTATAGTCTAGTCTATAGTCTAGTCTATAGTCTAGTCTATAGTCTAGTCTATAGTCTAGTCTATAGTCTAGTCTATAGTCTAGTCTATAGTCTAGTCTATAGTCTAGTCTATAGTCTAGTCTATAGTCTAGTCTATAGTCTAGTCTATAGTCTAGTCTATAGTCTAGTCTATAGTCTCTAGTCTATAGTCTAGTCTATAGTCTAGTCTATAGTCTAGTCTATAGTCTAGTCTATAGTCTAGTCTATAGTCTAGTCTATAGTCTAGTCTATAGTCTAGTCTATAGTCTAGTCTATAGTCTAGTCTATAGTCTAGTCTATAGTCTAGTCTATAGTCTAGTCTATAGTCTAGTCTATAGTCTAGTCTATAGTCTAGTCTATAGTCTAGTCTATAGTCTAGTCTATAGTCTAGTCTATAGTCTAGTCTATAGTCTAGTCTATAGTCTAGTCTATAGTCTAGTCTATAGTCTAGTCTATAGTCTAGTCTATAGTCTAGTCTATAGTCTAGTCTATAGTCTAGTCTATAGTCTAGTCTATAGTCTAGTCTATAGTCTAGTCTATAGTCTAGTCTATAGTCTAGTCTATAGTCTAGTCTATAGTCTAGTCTATAGTCTAGTCTATAGTCTAGTCTATAGTCTAGTCTATAGTCTAGTCTATAGTCTAGTCTATAGTCTAGTCTATAGTCTAGTCTATAGTCTAGTCTATAGTCTAGTCTATAGTCTAGTCTATAGTCTAGTCTATAGTCTAGTCTATAGTCTAGTCTATAGTCTAGTCTATAGTCTAGTCTATAGTCTAGTCTATAGTCTAGTCTATAGTCTAGTCTATAGTCTAGTCTATAGTCTAGTCTATAGTCTAGTCTATAGTCTAGTCTATAGTCTAGTCTATAGTCTAGTCTATAGTCTAGTCTATAGTCTAGTCTATAGTCTAGTCTATAGTCTAGTCTATAGTCTAGTCTATAGTCTAGTCTATAGTCTAGTCTATAGTCTAGTCTATAGTCTAGTCTATAGTCTAGTCTATAGTCTAGTCTATAGTCTAGTCTATAGTCTAGTCTATAGTCTAGTCTATAGTCTAGTCTATAGTCTAGTCTATAGTCTGGTCTATAGTCTAGTCTATAGTCTAGTCTATAGTCTAGTCTATAGTCTAGTCTATAGTCTAGTCTATAGTCTAATCTATAGTCTAGTCTATAGGCTAGTCTACTTTATAGACCGGTCTAGTCTATAGTCTAGTCTGGACTATAGTCTGGTCTAGTCTATAGTCGAGTCTTTAGTCTAGTCTATAGTGTTGTCTATAGTCTAGTCTATAGTGTTGTCTATAGTCTAGTCTATAGTATAGTCTGGTCTATAGTCTAGTCTATAGTCTAGTCTATAGTTTTGTATATAGTCTAGTCTATAATCTAGTACATACTCTAGTCTATAGTCTAGTCCATAGTTTTGTCTATAGTCTATTCTATAATCTAGTACATACTCTAGTCTATATTCTAGTCTATAGGCAAATATAGTTTATAGTCTAGTCTATATTCTGGTTTATAGTCTAGTCTATATAGTCTCTAGTCTCGCCTAGTCTAGCGCCCATTCATTGTTCTGATCTGTACTCTAGTTTGTATTCTGTTGAATACTCGGTTCTAGCCGTTTTAGATACCTTTCCATACCACTGTACCGATTCTTTTCGACAAACTCTGTTCATGTTTCTTTATTTTCTTGCTCTGGAATATCGCTTAAAGTAGACAAATAAACCATTCAAGGGAATTATAATTCACCAACGTAAAGAAACAAAACATAATTTGATTATTTATGATCACACAATTTTACTCACTCACAGACTAAGTGACGGACTGAAAGCATGAATGAATGAATGATTCAATATTTGTATTTAGAGTCGACAATTTTAGAGTGCGTTTGTGTGTATATGACTTAATGTTTTCCATTGTACTTAATCCTTTAGCAGTTTTAAAGGTTTCTTACGGATATGAAGGTTAAATACCCATACTCCAAGATGATGATGTTGGTGATGAGTTTTTGTGGTTTCTAAAGGAATTAAAAATCTTATTATTGAAGTGAATCAAAAAGAAATATTTAAATGAATCATGACATAAATGTGAGAATATTTTATTGTGTATGGATGAAAAAAAAATAAATGAAGAAATTTTAAGTCCTTGAATATTCCTGCAGCAATTTGCCTTGAATAATTTCTTTTATGATCAGTTAGTTAGTTTAATGAACTATTTGCATTATTTAGCTTGAAAGCAGCGTATAAACGCTTAAGTACTTTTCAAGTGACAATGAATCAATGATTCAATTAATGCCAAAGCAAGCAGTCAGTCTTAAAGTCTGGCGGTTGTTTTTAAAATGTTTTTTCTTTTTTTTTGTTTTCTTTGGATTTAATTAATGCCAAAGAAAAACTACATTAAAACGGAAATCTTGAACTTTACTGCAAATACCATTTACTCTGCCATCGGTCTATGTAGTAAATTAAAGCTCAGGGTCTTTTATTGTCGTAATCGCTTTATTAAAATGCCCTGCTTTTAAGAACAAATAATAAGAAAAAGGGCACAGATTGCAACACCAGTAAAAGGGCACCTACACAGTCATCTTCAATCTTTCTTCCTTTGCTGCAGCTTTCTTTCCTTTGTAATGCAACCAATGCAGCGGCATGCTGCACATACTACATTTAAATGAATGCCTCCGCAAATAAAAAATTTAGTCACAGGAAATGCTTAAGAATCTCAGTGTGTCTCTTGCATTTTGTTCTTCTTTCAAAAAAAAAAAAAAAAACACACACAAATATCCAGACATTAACTGACCTTGAGTGTGTTACTTGACTCTTTTATATCTCGTCTATAGCTGATGATGATGATGCCTCCTCTGATGCTAATTCTGAATTTTTATTTGTATGACTGCTATGGGAGAATAATAACTAAATGCAGCTGAAGTTATTGCTGTGGCAAGAACATTTTTTATTATAATTTTGATTTTTTCTCCTTTAACCAGCCATGGTCAAAGTTTATTGTCGTTTTCATGTGAAGACAAAAAAAAGTTGTATGTTAATTTACGGGAATTTAATAATGAGTTGAAGGAGTTTTCTTTGTTGTCGTTTTTGTAAAGATCACAGATTTTTTTCTTAGATTCTAAGGTTAAAGTTTAAATAAGTTAAGCTATGTTGCAACAAGTTAAAACGGAAAATTGTTGTATATTGTAGACCCAATGATGTTTTATACAGACTAAACATCAATTATTTATCAATCTATAGTCTAGTCTTTAGATCAGTTCTATAGTCTGCACAGTCTACAGTTAAGACTATAGATTAGTCAAAAATCTATAGATTTGTCTACAGATCTACAGTACTGATCATCGATAAGTCGCTAATCCAGATTATTAACAAGTCTATAGCTGATCAATAGTAAAAACTAGATCAGTATTTAGTAAAAACTATAATCAGCCTAGTCTTAACTAAAGATCAGTCAATATTATAAACTATAGATCTGTCAATAGTCCAGACTATGGATCTGTCTATAGTCTAGACTATAGATCTGTCTATAGTCTAGACTATAGATTAGTCAGTATTCTAGATTATAGATCAGTCCATGGTCTAGCCTATGGGTCAGTATTTAGTAAAAACTATAATCAGCCTAGTCCTTACTAAAGATCAGTCAATATTATAAACTATAGATCTGTCAATAGTCCAGACTATGGATCTGTCTATAGTCTAGACTATAGATCTGTCTATAGTCTAGACTATAGATTAGTCAGTATTCTAGATTATAGGTCAGTCCATGGTCTAGCCTATGGGTCAGCGAAAACTAGCCCAAACTATATATCAGTCTATTGCCCAGTCTAAAGGGGAATATATAGTCCAGACTATAAACCGGACTTGACTGTAGTTCAGTTTAGAGACTTGTTCAGTTTATAGTATAGTCTAAAGTGCTGTCTATTGCTTTCAACTATAGATCAGTCCCTAGCCCAGAGTATAGATGGTCTATACACAGATTCAATCTAGGCATGTATAGTCTAGTATATAGTGCAGTCAGTGCAGACCAGTCTAAAGTTTAGCCTATGGATCAGTCTTTTTTCCAGTCCATAGATCAGTCTAATGTCTAGCCTATGGATCAGTCTAATTTTCAGCCCATAGTTCAGTCTATTGTCAAGCATTTAGATCGATATATAGCCCTGACCATAGATCAGTGTATAGTCCAAACTATAGTTCTGTCTATAGTCTATTATATAGATTGTCCATACTCTGGTCCAGTATATAGATCAACCAAAAGTCTAGTATATAGTGTGTTCTATACATCAGTCTATAGTGCAGCTTATATATCAGTCTATAGTTAAGACTTTAGTACATAGATCATAGATCACTCTATATGATCATTCCATAGATCAATCTATATTCCAGTCTTTAGTAGAGATATTGCACTCTATAGTTGTTACTATAATCTAGCCTATAGTCTTAGCCAAGCCTGCAGTACTGTCCAGCTTTCTTTGCCTATATTTCCATTATATATTCCAGTCCATATTGTATACCATACTCCAGTTCCAAAACAAAAGTCATTAACTTATAAAAGTGCTAAAAACCCCTGCGAACCACAACCCCACAATAAAATGTAAAATCGTTATGAAAAAAAGCAATCATTGACTTTTTAACAATAAATACTTTGCTGTTTATCGCCATGAACGCACTTGAACTGTCGTTTACAGTAGAAGAAAACCGCTAGAGTACAAACCACCAGCACAACCATAAACCATTTTAAAAACAGAGAATCCAAAGTATAATGGAAAAAAAGTGCAATGACAGTAAAACTGCAGCAGAACAGCAGTAGAATAACAACAACAAAAAGTACCAGCTGTATGTAAAATACAAAAGAAAAATAAATTTAAAAATAATTAAATATATTCCTAGAAACAACAAATTTTTTTCTAAGACGAAATATTTAAGTTTTTTTTTACAACAAACAATTTTTTTCTATAACAGCAGTACATTAGGTTTGACGTCAATGTCAGGGTCATAATAATAGAACATGCAGAGGAGGACTCGACAAACACTACTACAGATGTGCACTGTGTAAAGAAACTATTAATAGTTATTTTGTTGCTGTTGTTGTTATTGGGGTTTGGAGGAGGGGGTTGCATGCTTTTACACAAAACGTAATAAAACCGGCCGGCCGGCAAGTGTTAGAGCAAATGTTTTAAAGGGTTTTTAGTTTACAATTGCAAGATTTAAGAGAAATTGTGACAAAATTAAAAGAGATTTGTTAAAGTTTATGTTTTTATTACAATTACCTAAAAGCTTAGAGACTCTTAGTTCGTATGTTTTAAGTCCTTTTAAACAATTCAGCAAACTTTTATTTGAAAACACTATATATTAGACAAACCAACTAAATCCCTTAATAAAAACTTAATTCAGCAAAGAAAATTTCTTATTCAACTAAAGAAATCACACAATCTAATGCTTCAGTTTCTTTAAAACTTTAAAAAGTTTTCATTTTTAAAGTAAAAATCTAATTCAGCAAGTGTTTTCTGTAATTCAGCTAAGGATTTTTATGTAAAAATACAAATTTTATAAAAATGTTTGATGAAAGCGTAATTCAGCAAACAAATTTTCTTATTCAGCTAAAGAAATCTTTGATTCAGCTTTTTGAATTTCTTTAAAATCTCAAAATATTTAAATTTAATAAGTTTTAACTAGAAAACACAATTCAGCTAAATTTTCTTCATATTCAGCTAGCTGAATTTCACAATTAATCGAACTTGACTAAAGTTATGGCCTGAAAATTATATTCAGCTAACTTTTTCACATATTCAGCTAGCTGAATTGCAATATTTTCTATTCAGTTAAGTATTTTTTTGCTGCATACACAATTCAGCTAACTTTTCTTCACATTCAGCTAGCTGAATTACACAGTTAATCAATTTTAAATAAATTTATTGCCGAAAATTCAATTCAGCTAACTTTTTGACATATTCAGCTTGCTGAATTGCAATATTTTCTATTCAGCCAAGTATTTTTTTAGCTGTATACACAATTCAGCTAAATTTTCTTCATATTCAGCTAGCTGAATTACACAATTAATCAATTTTAGATAAATTTATTGCCGAAAAATTCAATTCAGCTAACTTTTTGACATATTCAGCTAGCTGAATTTCAGTATTTCTGTATTCAGCTAAGTATGTTTTAGCTGAATACACAATTCAGCTAGCTGAATTTTATAATTAATCAATTTTGGTTAAAATTATTACCGGAAGATACAATTCAGCTAACTTTTTGACACATTCAGCTAGCTGAATTGCAATCTTTCTGTATTCTGCAAATTTTTTTTTTTTTGTATAATTTTTCTTATTTTTTTAATACTTTTTATTTGTTAAGCTATTAAGAGAGGTTTTTGTATTACTTTTTAATAATTTCACTCTTTATATTTACGCTCTCTTTTACACTTACTCTCTCTCTCTCTCTATTAAAAAATGTACTCTTTTTTTCTACTTTTTGTTATTGTTGTTTACCTTTATATAGTAACTATATCAGTTAACCTTCACTTTGAATATAAAATGTAGAAAAAGCTTTTCTTTTTCAATAATGAAGGTCACCGTACCTTCCCTCCCCCTTCCTTTATGCCCCATCTTTGCCTGCTTAACACATGCATTCTTGTAGTTTTTGTTAGTTTTCCTTCCATGTATAGTAGTTCATAGAACAAAGTTTGACGTACTTCTAACACTTACTCACTACCCATCGACCTTTGATTACCCTGTAATCACATAAACACAAACTTAAATATATAATCGTGGAATAGTCCCTCCATAAACCGGTGTTTTTCAAAAGCTTTTTCCTAGAGAGTATTCAAGTTCTTGGTCATAAATACATTTATTCAACAACAAACTATTAGATGAACTACTCTGACTTAAGTTCATGTTCAGGGTTTATCATTCACCTCCTTAGCCTTTGTAGTAGTGTGGTATTATTGTTGCATTTGTTAGCCCCCAAATAATCAAGCATCTGTACATATACCGGCTTTAGATGACCTTGTCATTTACATTGTTTTTCTTTTTTCTCTATTTTTTCTTTATTCTATTTATTTTCAAATTAATTTCTAGGTAAAAATATTAAAAGGGTGTTTGTTGTGTTTAATGTTAAACCCTTTTAACAATTTCAAAATGCTTTTCTTAGACCTTGATAAAAGCCTCCTTTCCTTTTTTCCTTTATCCTTACAATTCTATAAATTTCTTTATCCTGTTGACTAAATAAAATATTTTACTGTTGCCAATTGTTGTTTGTTATTTTTTATCCTTTTTTTTATTTCTTTAGAATCCTTTCTTTAGAAAGCTTGTTGGTTGTAATTCACCATTTGCCTCAAGGTCCTTGTGGTGTGTGTTTGTTAATAATCTGTTGTTATTGAAAAATTATCTTCTTTTCTATCAAATTATATGAAAAAGCAAATTTTGTTTCTTTTTCTAATAACATTCATTAGTAAAGTCAGTAAAGAAAATTTTGTGAAGAACTCTCGTACTTGAAAGCAATAATAGGGATTAATAAATTGTATATAAAGCAATCAATGTTTGCAAAGGTCCTTGCAAGGAGAAACTTTTTTATATATATTTATAGATAGATAGATAGATAGATAGATAGATAGATAGATAGATAGATAGATAGATAGATAGATAGATAGATAGATAGATATTTTAGATAGAAAGATGGATAGATAGATAGATAGATAGATAGATAGATAGATAGATAGATAGATAGATAGATAGATAGATAGATAGATAGATAGATAGATAGATAGATAGATAGATAGATAGATAGTTACATAGTTACATAGATTGGTTAGTTAGTTGCATTTGTGGGGAGAAGTGAACTGACGACTTTCGGACTTAAGAATAGAATGCGTCTTACGTCCTTTAATTAGGGCAGAATCGTGTGCTCCTCTATCACAATCTTTCATGGACTGACAGGCTAACCATAGTTGTCTTTCTGGTGATTGATCTGTAATCCCTTTTCCCAAAATCATCTTCTTTAAATAAAAATGGCACCTCTGATGGTACCCCCAACTTAGTGGATTCTGTTATAGTGGCAGTTCTCTAATACCGCTCTTAATTGAAATTTAAATCGAAATCGCCTTCTTGGAATATACATATACATATAATTAAAACAGTTTTGATATAAAACCCATACATTTACTCCGTTACAACCAGAATCCGCCAGCTTGCTATTCCTAAGAAATAATTCCAATAATACAAAAGTCAACTTAAATGTCAGCATCTACGCAAATTCTTAGTATTTTGAACATTATGGAGACACGTGTCCCAAAGTAAATCTCAAATTAACTTTGGACAACAAAAAAAGGTTTCCAAACTACCACCACCTAACTCCTACACACAAGCTTGCTACTTATTTGTATACAAGAAGTGAAAGAACTACAACAATTTAACCCACGAATGACGCGTAAGCATCAATGTCCTTTTGTTGACCTTTAACTTCAACCAAAAAAAAAATCTAAAAAAAAAAAACAAAATTTAAGAAGAATATTTATTTGGGAATAAAGACAAAAGGAAGGGAAGATGCGAATAAATGAATGTGTATATACACCTATTAGGGAGTAGAATCATAAAAACCAACAGTAATAACAATAAGAAAACAGCTTCAAATTGAAGAAAATGCAAAAAAAAATCAATTGTTTGAACGAATATTGTACCTTAATGATAAGACGAAAGGAATAAAAGAACAAAATGAATAAAATATATAACAACAACAACAACAACAACAAAAAATCAAATCAAAAACACGCGCTGAATATTTTTCTACACAACCAACATCTGGCTAAACATACAGCATCCTTTAAATTCCTTTACCTAAAGAGGGAAGACAGAGGCCAGGGGAGTAGCTTTAAGCTAAAGTAAGAAAAACTTAAGCAGAAAAGGTGAGGTTAGGTAGGCTTTATATTTTGAAGCTCAAGGTTAAATCCCAGAGTAGAAAAAAAGAGAATGTCGCTACATTATACAAGATTTAATACAACAGCAGTAAATAAAACACACAGACGCACACACAAATACAATGAGAAAGGTCCTTTCAACAAGGAGTATTTTTAAGGAGAAGAAGATGAAAGCCCATTCCTAAAACAACATGAAAGCAACAAGATTATATTAAGGCACAAACCTCCCCCATTTCCTTTATATTTTTTGAAGGAGAAACGAGGATAACAACAACAATAACATGTGTCAAAATCAGCATTAACAAAATATATATAGAAAAATAACAACAACAATATCAGCAGCCTTCAGCCACCGTAACCTTGAACTTCAACTAGAGTAAAAAAAGCTCTAAAGCACTAAAGGTTCACGGCGCAATTTTCACACCAACAGCGGCAACAAAAGCTACAATTATAGGGGTTTGGGTATGAAGCTTCTCCAAACTCAAGAGCGTAAAATTGTAAGTTAAGAGTAAGTGTTAGGCAAAGAGAGTGAGAGATAGAGAAAGCAGTGGTAGTTTTGTGAAAAAGCGTTAAAGTGCGGCAAGTGTAACTGTTTATTAACAACTAAAAGTAATTTACTTGCCACGCGTTTTTGTTATAAAATTTAACCTTGCCAGGTTAAAATTTTTATCAAATGAGAGAGAAGGAGAGAGAGAGTGTGTGGATAATAAGACCTTGAGGAAGGAAATATAATTTGGAAAAGGTATAGGAAAAAGAAGCGTCTACTTGATAATTTTAGGAATTTGCTGCTTCATATAAGAATTGAAGAGAATGTCCTTATAGGAGATTTTGGCTTGAAACCCGTTTGGGGAGTAAATGTTGCAACTGTAATAAAGGTCCAGGGTTCGAATCCGACCAGCGATCAGCAACTAACTACCTATATATCTATCTATCTATCTATCTATCTATCTATCTATCTATCTATCTATCTATCTATCTATCTATCTATCTATCTATCTATCTATCTATCTATCTA
>NC_060953.1:4646435-4648639 GCF_022045245.1 Lucilia cuprina | reverse complement strand
AGACTATAGACTAGACTATAGACTAGACTATAGACTAGACTATAGACTAGACTATAGACTAGACTATAGACTAGACTATAGACTAGACTATAGATTATACTATAAACTTGACTAAAGACTAGACTATCGAGTAGACTATAGACTAGACTATAGACTAGACTATAGACTAGACTAGACTATAGAATAGACTATAGACTAGACTATAAACTAGACTATAGACTAGACTATACTATAGATTAAACTATGGATTATACTATAGACTAGATTATAGACTAGATTATAGATTATACTATAAACTAGACTTTGGTGTTAATTTTGAGTTATATCTAGGTTTAGCAATTAGATTTCACTTTCATTTCAGAAAATTAAAAAAAGTAATATAAAGAATTTATTATTATAAGAAAACGCTTTTTCTAAAATAATTACCGCCAGATCAAAGACAATTAAACAATTATCACCAATTTTGAAAACCAGCAACGCCCATTAACCTTAATTGCAGACATCTAAAAAAAAATATTTTTTTTTCATTTTAGCTTTTCAAAATAATTTATTAAAAGTATTCAAAAAATACTTTCGCTTACAAACAGTTGTCTCGTAAAGAAAAATCAGGTCAACAAACTTTTGTTGTCAAAATTCGAACACGAAAGAAAGTGAAGATATTTCTTTTTTTATTTTGTATTTTTGGTGATTAAGATGAAGTTTGGTTTATTAATTGTAAAACAATAGACACACCAAAACATTTCAAAATTATATGCAGTTGTTTAGTGGATAAAAAGAAGTGGGTCATGTTTTTTAATTTTTAATAATGGAAATAAATATGTTTTGTATATAATAATGAAATAAATTTCGACATCAAGCGAGAGCAACAAGTCATTGAACTTATAAAAATTTCACTTTAATTTCAAAACCCTACAAAATAGACCCGCTGCTGCTCGCTGTTCGTTAGCTGACATCGTGAGTAGAGCTTTAATTCAAATTTAATTTTGGTGTCTTTGTCTTCTATACAAAAGTATATGATTTAGGCTCGTTTGACTATATCACGAGACACGCTTGTCAGCCGAACAGCAACAACAACGAAAGAAAAGAAAAGTGAAATTTTTTCAAACCAAAAGGTTTTTGACTTTTTTCCCAGTCAGCGGCGGCAGCAGCTGTATTTTCTACCACAACAAGTTTCAAGCGAAAGTGATCCAAAAAAAAAGTGATGACTCAGGGGGGAAGAGGCGGCAAAACTATGCAGCATTAATATAAAAAAAATCGTTGTAGTCTAATTCACGCATGCTCAAACTACATACTGCTGTTGCCTTTGCTGCTTCTACTTGCATGTCTTTGTCCATGTATGAGTAAGCGAGTAAGTTGCGCTGTTAAATTTTTAGAGCGGAACCAAACATAGAAAGAAATATAATAAAACAAATCAACAAACTGTTTATACATTTTTTTGTTTAATTTTACTTTCTTTTAATGAATGCATTACTGCGTTCGGTACGAATATGAAGTTTTTGCTTTTTTTGTAGGCATGATTTGTGTTGAAATATTATGCCAGGGAAATTTCATTTAACGATCGATCGTTTAAAGATTTAGATAGCGGCAACAAACGCTAGCTAAAAGTCATTGACCTAAGCTAAAGCTTAATAAAAGTTTGTTAGCGTGGTAACGCGTGTGTTTGCTTGGTTAGCTTTTGAAGCTAAAATGAAAGTGATTTTTTACGAATGACCCACTTAAGATCACTTACATACATGTAAGATACGTATCTACATATGGATTTATGTACACTATTATTTTTGTTATAAAAAAAAGGTATTTTTACTTTTTAAAAATATACTTGGACTATAGTCTACTCTATAGTCTGGTCTGTAGTCCAGTCTTTAGTCTAGTCTATAGTCTAGTCTATAGTCTAGTCTATAGTCTAGTCTTTAGTCTGGTCTATAGTCTAGTCTATAGTCTAGTCTAGTCTTTAGTCTGGTCTATAGTCTAGTCTAGTCTATAGTCCAGTCTAGTCTATAGTCCAGTCTAGTCTATAGTCCAGTCTAGTCTATAGTCCAGTCTAGTCTATAGTCCAGTCTAGTCTATAGTCCAGTCTATAGTCTAGTCTATAGTCCAGTCTATAGTCCAGTCTATAGTCTAGTCTATAGTCTAGTCAATAGTCTAGTCTATAGTCTAGTCTATAGTCTAGTCTATAGTCTAGTCTATAGTCTAGTCTATAGTCT
>NC_060953.1:4621858-4646335 GCF_022045245.1 Lucilia cuprina | reverse complement strand
AGACTAGACTATAGACTAGACTATAGACTAGACTATAGACTAGACTATAGACTAGACTATAGACTAGACTATAGACTAGACTATAGACTAGACTATAGACTAGACGAAGAGATTATAGACTAGACTAAAGAATAGATTGTAGGCTAAGCTACATTATATGTTAGACTATAGATTAGACTGTAGAGTAGGATATAGACAAGACAACACTAAAGACTAGACTATACTATATACTACACTATACACTAGACAACAAACTAGACTATGGACTACATACTACAAAATTCTAACCTACCGAGTAGATTATAATCTAATCTAGATACAGTCCAGTCTATAGTTTATTCCCTAGTCTAGTCTATGTTCTATCCTACACTCTTTTGTACAGCCATACTATATAGTATATTTCAGATCATAGTTTAGACTATAGTCCTGACCATAGTCAAGTCCATATTTTAGAAAATAGTATAGTCTAGATTATAACCTAGTTAACAGTCCAGACTATAGCCCACATTCCGGGCTATTGGCATTCGATAGTCCGGACTATAAAACTATCTCCCAGTCCCAATATTTTTCTATATAAAAATATTGAAAAAACAAACACACAAATTAGCTGACACTCAGCTGCCCGCACCCCTCTCTCCCCATACAGTAGATACCAACATTAAAATTTGTAGGTTGGTTAACTGGATGGTTAGCTGTCGGTTGTTCGTTGGCAGTGAGAAAGTGAATTTTAGTTGCATTTCAAGTCGAGAAAACAAAAACAACAAGTTTTATAAACAAACTAGGTCAAAACAGCTGATCGTTTTTTTTTTTGTTTTCTTTCTTATAATCACTGTAACACTGAATTTTACACGCATACACACACCAAAAATGTAAAACAAGACATATAACTGACACATAAAAAAAGACTGACAGAAAGACTGACGAACGTAGCGACCCACAAAATGACAATCAAGTTTAACAACATTTAACTTATTTATGTGAGTTAAAAAGTTTCTAATGTTACGGTAGGTTTTGTTTTGGCGCTTTATTTTCTGTTAATCTTTAACACTCTCTTTTCGATAGCTTTTTAGCTTTAGCCAGCAGCAGTTTAAACTTGGCTTTTGTCAAACCACAACACAACTACATCTAGTATGTATGAGAAGCAAGCTGAAAAAAGTGGTGTTTACTTTTATTGTATTTAATTGTAACAGACAAGTAAAAGTGAAATTTATTTTAATATTTTTTTTTCTGTTTGTGTTATTTGTCTTATAAATTTTGGTAATTGTTTTGGTTTCAACTAGTGGCAGTTAGGCCAAACCGTGTCTTATTTGTTTTTTTATGATCACACACAAATTACTTTTGAAAATAGAAAGCTAGAGGTAGTTTGTCAATGGGGTTTTTGGGGAGGCTATGTGGCTGTTGTATTTTTTGTTGTTGCTATTATTATAATTGTTGTAAATATGTAGGTGTTTTCGAAATGGAAGTGCAGTGGGAACAAATTGTTGGAAATGTTGTTTTATTAAATATATGAAAAGAAAGTTTAATTAAACGAGTTGAACTAAACTTGGTTCAAATTAACATTAAACAAGACTATTGACCAGACTAAAGACTAGAGTAGACACAAAATAGTCGACTAGACTAAAAAATAGACTATACACTAAACCATTGACTAGACTATAAACTGGACTACATACTAGACTATAGACTCGACTAAAGACAGGACTATAGGCTAGACTAAAGACAGGACTATAGACTAGACTACAGACTAGACTATAATACAGAATGTAGACTAGACTATAGACTAGACTATAGACTAGACTATAGACTAGACTATAGACTAGACTATAGACTAGACTATAGACTAGACTATAGACTAGACTATAGACTAGACTATAGACTAGACTATAGACTAGACTATAGACTATACTATAGACTATACTATAGACTAGACTATAGACTAGACTATAGACTAGACTATAGACTAGACTATAGACTAGACTATAGGCTAGACTATAGACTAGACTATAGACTAGACTATAGACTAGACTATAGACTAGACTATAGACTAGACTATAGACTAGACTATAGACTAGACTATAGACTAGACTATAGACTAGACTATAGACTAGACTATAGACTAGACTATAGACTAGACTATAGACTAGACTATAGACTAGACTATAGACTATAGACTAGACTATAGACTAGACTATAGACTAGACTATAGACTAGACTATAGACTAGACTATAGACTAGACTATAGACTAGACTATAGACTAGACTATAGACTAGACTATAGACTAGACTATAGACTAGACTATAGACTAGACTATAGACTAGACTATAGACTAGACTATAGACTAGACTATAGACTAGACTATAGGCTAGACTATAGACTAGACTATAGACTAGACTATAGACTAGACTATAGACTAGACTATAGACTAGACTATAGACTAGACTATAGACTAGACTATAGACTATACTATAGACTAGACTATAGACTAGACTATAGACTAGACTATAGACTAGACTATAGACTAGACTATAGACTAGACTATAGACTAGACTATAGACTAGACTATAGACTAGACTATAGACTAGACTATAGACTAGACTATAGACTAGACTATAGACTAGACTATAGACTAGACTATAGACTAGACTATAGACTAGACTATAGACTAGACTATAGACTAGACTATAGACAGACTATAGACTAGACTATAGACTAGACTATAGACTAGACTATAGACTAGACTATAGACTAGACTATAGACTAGACTATAGACTAGACTATAGACTAGACTATAGACTAGACTATAGACTAGACTATAGACTAGACTATAGACTAGACTATAGACTAGACTATAGACTAGACTATAGACTAGACTATAGACTAGACTATAGACTAGACTATAGATTATACTATAAACTTGACTAAAGACTAGACTATCGAGTAGACTATAGACTAGACTATAGACTAGACTATAGACTAGACTAGACTATAGAATAGACTATAGACTAGACTATAAACTAGACTATAGACTAGACTATACTATAGATTAAACTATGGATTATACTATAGACTAGATTATAGACTAGATTATAGATTATACTATAAACTAGACTTTGGTGTTAATTTTGAGTTATATCTAGGTTTAGCAATTAGATTTCACTTTCATTTCAGAAAATTAAAAAAAGTAATATAAAGAATTTATTATTATAAGAAAACGCTTTTTCTAAAATAATTACCGCCAGATCAAAGACAATTAAACAATTATCACCAATTTTGAAAACCAGCAACGCCCATTAACCTTAATTGCAGACATCTAAAAAAAAATATTTTTTTTTTCATTTTAGCTTTTCAAAATAATTTATTAAAAGTATTCAAAAAATACTTTCGCTTACAAACAGTTGTCTCGTAAAGAAAAATCAGGTCAACAAACTTTTGTTGTCAAAATTCGAACACGAAAGAAAGTGAAGATATTTCTTTTTTTATTTTGTATTTTTGGTGATTAAGATGAAGTTTGGTTTATTAATTGTAAAACAATAGACACACCAAAACATTTCAAAATTATATGCAGTTGTTTAGTGGATAAAAAGAAGTGGGTCATGTTTTTTAATTTTTAATAATGGAAATAAATATGTTTTGTATATAATAATGAAATAAATTTCGACATCAAGCGAGAGCAACAAGTCATTGAACTTATAAAAATTTCACTTTAATTTCAAAACCCTACAAAATAGACCCGCTGCTGCTCGCTGCTGTTCGTTAGCTGACATCGTGAGTAGAGCTTTAATTCAAATTTAATTTTGGTGTCTTTGTCTTCTATACAAAAGTATATGATTTAGGCTCGTTTGACTATATCACGAGACACGCTTGTCAGCCGAACAGCAACAACAACGAAAGAAAAGAAAAGTGAAATTTTTTCAAACCAAAAGGTTTTTGACTTTTTTCCCAGTCAGCGGCGGCAGCAGCTGTATTTTCTACCACAACAAGTTTCAAGCGAAAGTGATCCAAAAAAAAAGTGATGACTCAGGGGGGAAGAGGCGGCAAAACTATGCAGCATTAATATAAAAAAAATCGTTGTAGTCTAATTCACGCATGCTCAAACTACATACTGCTGTTGCCTTTGCTGCTTCTACTTGCATGTCTTTGTCCATGTATGAGTAAGCGAGTAAGTTGCGCTGTTAAATTTTTAGAGCGGAACCAAACATAGAAAGAAATATAATAAAACAAATCAACAAACTGTTTATACATTTTTTTGTTTAATTTTACTTTCTTTTAATGAATGCATTACTGCGTTCGGTACGAATATGAAGTTTTTGCTTTTTTTGTAGGCATGATTTGTGTTGAAATATTATGCCAGGGAAATTTCATTTAACGATCGATCGTTTAAAGATTTAGATAGCGGCAACAAACGCTAGCTAAAAGTCATTGACCTAAGCTAAAGCTTAATAAAAGTTTGTTAGCGTGGTAACGCGTGTGTTTGCTTGGTTAGCTTTTGAAGCTAAAATGAAAGTGATTTTTTACGAATGACCCACTTAAGATCACTTACATACATGTAAGATACGTATCTACATATGGATTTATGTACACTATTATTTTTGTTATAAAAAAAAGGTATTTTTACTTTTTAAAAATATACTTGGACTATAGTCTACTCTATAGTCTGGTCTGTAGTCCAGTCTTTAGTCTAGTCTATAGTCTAGTCTATAGTCTAGTCTATAGTCTAGTCTTTAGTCTGGTCTATAGTCTAGTCTATAGTCTAGTCTAGTCTTTAGTCTAGGTCTATAGTCTAGTCTAGTCTATAGTCCAGTCTAGTCTATAGTCCAGTCTAGTCTATAGTCCAGTCTAGTCTATAGTCCAGTCTAGTCTATAGTCCAGTCTAGTCTATAGTCCAGTCTATAGTCTAGTCTATAGTCCAGTCTATAGTCCAGTCTATAGTCTAGTCTATAGTCTAGTCAATAGTCTAATCTATAGTCTAGTCTATAGTCTAGTCTATAGTCTAGTCTATAGTCTAGTCTATAGTCTAGTCTATAGTCTAGTCTATAGTCTAGTCTATAGTCTAGTCTATAGTCTAGTCTATAGTCTAGTCTATAGTCTAGTCTATAGTCTAGTCTATAGTCTAGTCTATAGTCTAGTCTATAGTCTAGTCTATAGTCTAGTCTATAGTCTAGTCTATAGTCTAGTCTATAGTCTAGTCTATAGTCTAGTTTATAGTCTAGTATATAGTCTAGTCTATAGTCTAGTCTATAGTCTAGTCTCTAGTCTAGTCTCTAGTCTAGTCTATAGTCTAGTCTACAGTCTAGTCTATAGTCTAGTCTACAGTCTAGTCTATAGTCTAGTCTATAGTCTAGTCTATAGTCTAGTCTATAGTCTAGTCTATAGTCTAGTCTATAGTCTAGTCTATAGTCTAGTCTATAGTCTAGTCTATAGTCTAGTCTATAGTCTAGTCTATAGTCTAGTCTATAGTCTAGTCTATAGTCTAGTCTATAGTCTAGTCTATAGTCTAGTCTATAGTCTAGTCTATAGTCTAGTCTATAGTCTAGTCTATAGTCTAGTCTATAGTCTAGTCTATAGTCTAGTCTATAGTCTAGTCTATAGTCTAGTCTATAGTCTAGTCTATAGTCTAGTCTATAGTTTAACCTATAGTCTAGTCTATAGTCTAGTCTACAGTCTAGTCTAAAGTCTAGTCTATAGTCTAGTCTATAGTCTAGTCTATAGTCTAGTCTATAGTCTAGTCTATAGTCTAGTCTATAGTCTAGTCTATAGTCTAGTCTATAGTCTAGTCTATAGTCTAGTCTATAGTCTAGTCTATAGTCTAGTCTATAGTCTAGTCTATAGTCTAGTCTATAGTCTAGTCTATAGTCTAGTCTATAGTATAGTCTATAGTATAGTCTATAGCATAGTCTATAGTCTAGTCTGTAGTCTAATCTATAGTTTAGTCTATAGTTTAACCTATAGTCTAGTCTATAGTCTAGTCTATAGTCTAGTCTATAGTCTAGTCTATAGTCTAGTCTATAGTCTAGTCTATAGTCTAGTCTATAGTCTAGTCTATAGTCTAGTCTATAGTCTAGTCTATAGTCTAGTCTATAGTCTAGTCTATAGTCTAGTCTATAGTCTAGTCTATAGTCTAGTCTATAGTCTAGTCTATAGTCTAGTCTATAGTCTAGTCTATAGTCTAGTCTATAGTCTAGTCTATAGTCTAGTCTATAGTCTAGTCTATAGTCTAGTCTATAGTCTAGTCTATAGTCTAGTCTATAGTCTAGTATATAGCCTTGTCTATAGTCTTGTCTATAGTCTTGTCTATAGTCTAGTCTATGGTCTAGTTCTGTTTAAATTGTAGTCTATAGTCTAGCCTTGTGGAATGTCTATAATCTTTTCTATAAACTTGTTTACAGTGTAGTCTATAGTCTGGACTAATTTCCCTTTGTTGAAATATGTACAACTAAATATAAATAAAATATAAAATGTCATAAATTCAGCAAAACTTAAAAATTTGTTATTTATAATTAAAAAATAAATGTAGAACATTCATTACTTAGCAAAAAAAAAAACATTTTATAGTTTTTTTTTTCAAAGCCTTTCTTTAAGTAAAAAAAAAAAAAATTTGTCATATTTTGTTTATTTTCCCCTCCCTTTTAACGAAAATGATGATTTGGTAAATATTTATATATAGTTTTTTTTTTTCATTTTCTTTGTTATTTTTTTTATTCTATAGAATTATTATTTTATTTATTTAACATTACGAAACTTTTTAAAGGTTTAGAATTTCATTGAACTTGATTATTAATTATGAAGTGCAAATGATATTCATGTCGTTAAAACGTGCTCAAAATAAGTAAAAAAAAATAAATAAAAAAATAATTAAATAAATGTTTAGTAAATATATATTTATAGTTATATAAAGTAGAGGGTTATTAACGTAAATATTAATAATAAAATATTATTACTTTGTAATAAGTAATTTTGTTTTTACGTTATTTAAAAGGTTATACAATGTAGTAAAATTGTATATTTTTTTTGAGATTTCCGGGTTAAAATAAATAGATTTTAAAATTCATTTTTAGAGATTATAAAATTTAGATTTTAAAAAAAACATTTTATAAAAATTATAAAATTTTAAAAAATTTTGTCTCCAAAATTTCTGTAATTTTTATAATAGCCCCTAACGTTTACACTTTATTGTTGTAATAATTTTAATTAATACTGCGTGTTTATCTCTTCAACTTCTTAATTTGTTGTCGGAACACGTGTAAAGTATTTATTTACAGAACAAAAAAAATATATTTACAAAAAGCTTTCAAATTCAATGTCAAACTAGCAATATATACATATGTATATAAAGTAAAATAAAACAACAACAACAATATCAAAAAAAAATAATAATAATAATAAAACCTACAACAACAATAAAATTTTTGTGTATAAAAAAAACTACAAAAACTAATTAGAGTAAAATAGAAAACTAAATACAAACATACATACGCTCATACAGAATTAAAAGTAATTTGTTTATATTTTTTCTACGTTGTCGTTGTTGTTGCTAAGCTTAAAAAAAATAAAGACCTTGAGCTTTATACACAATTTTTTTATTATTATTAAATTGTTTCTGTTGTTTTTTTTTTTTTTTTGTTCCAAAAAGGTTATAGGGTGCAGTCACAGAATTTAGTTTCCTAAATAGAACCAATATTTGTATATGACTATTTTTCGCTTGAAAAAATAAAACAAAAACATGACTTGATCTAAAATAATCCACAGCTAAAGTTATTTTACACATTTTCTATGAATTGTCGTCAGCATTTTTTTGTTGTAAAATATACATAGTTTTTTTTTTAATTTCCTATTGAAATTTTAATGAAAATACGGAAATAGTATAACACAACTACAATATTCCAATAGCACATTTAGTTATAGATTAAACTTATTGTCAAGATTGTGGTCTTGACAACAAATGTTACTAGACTACATAATAGACTAAAGACTAGAATATAAACAAGACTATGTACTAGACAAAAGACTAGAACTGAACTATATATTAGACTTGACTGTATACTAGACTTTTGATTAGAATACGAACTAGGCTATAGACTTGGCTATAGACTAGACCATAGAATATAGACTAGACCATAGACTAGTCTGCAGACTACACTATACACTAGACTATAGACTACAGACTAGACTGTAGACTAAACTATAGACTACACTATAGACTAGACTAGACTATAAACTTAACTATAAATTAGACTAGACTATAGACAAGACTATAGACTATGCTATAGACTAGACTATAGACTAGGCTATAGACTAGGCTATAGACTAGGCTATAGACTAGACTATAGACTAGGCTATAGACTAGGCTATAGACTAGACTATAGACTAAGCTATAGACTAGACTATAGACTAGGCCATAGACTAGGCTATAGACTAGACTATAGACTAGGCTATAGACTAGACTATAGACTAGACTATAGACTAGGCTATAGACTAGACTATAGACTAGACTATAGACTAGACTACAGACTAGACTATAGACTAGACTATAGACTAGACTATAGACTAGACTATAGACTAGACTATAGACTAGACTATAGACTAGACTATAGACTAGACTATAGACTAGACTATAGACTAGACTATAGACTAGACTATAGACTAGACTATAGACTAGACTATAGACTAGACTATAGACTAGACTATAGACTAGACTAAGACTAAACTACAGACTAGACTACAGACTAGACTACAGACTGGACTATAGACTAGACTATAGACTAGTTTACAGACCAGACTATAGACTAGTTTACAGACTAGACTATAGACTAGTTTACTGACTAGTCTATAAACTAGTTTACAGACAAGAGACTATAGACTGGATCTTGACTAGACTATAGAACAGACTATAGGCTATACTATAGACTAGAGTATATACTAGACTATAGACTAGACTACTGACTAGACTATAGACTAGACTATATTCTAGATTATAAACTAGACTATAGCCTAGACTATATACAAGACTATAGACAAGACTATAGACTAGACTACGGACTAGACCATATAATAAACTATAGACTACAATGTAGATTAGTGTAGACTAGACAACAGTTTAGACTATAGACTAATAATAATAAATAATAATAAATAAAAATAAATAAATAAATTGACTAGACTGAAGAACAGACTGTATGCTATAGTATAGACACTATACTATAGACTATAGACGAGACTACTGACTAGACTATAGAATATACTATATACTAGACTATGGACTGGACTATAGACCATACTATAGACTAGGCTATAGACTACATTATAGACAAACTAACAAACTTGCTAACTTTCTAACTTTCTAACTAACTAACTAACTAATTAACTAACTAACTAACTAACTAACTAACTAACTAAACACCTAAACTATGAACTACGCTATAGACTAGACTACAGACTAAATGGGACTATATTCTAGTCTATAGTCTGGTTAATAGTCTAGCCTATAGTCTGGTTTATAGTCTAGTCTATAGTTTGATCTATCGTCTAATTTATAGTCTGCACTACAGTCTGCATTATACTCAGTTCTAAAAGCTATGCTAGAGTCTAATCTATAGTCTAGATTATAGTGTAATCTAAAGTTGGGCTATAGTATAAACTATAATCTGGACTATAGTCTAGCATATAGTCTAGTCTATAGTCATATATATTGGATATAGTTTAGTGTATAGCCTGAACTTAGTCTACTCCATAGTCATGACTATATTTTACTGTATAGAGTTTAGTCCATAGTCTAGTCTATAGTTTAGTCTATATTGTAGTCTATAGTGTAGTCTATAGTCTGGCTTTAGTCTTGTCTGTAGTTTAGACTACAGCCTAGTCAACTGTCTAGTCTACATTGCAATCTACAGTATAGTAGTATAGGCTTTGGGCAGTTCTGTAGTTTAGTCTATAGTCTAATCCATATTCTGTTCTATAGTCTAGTTTATAGCCTAGTCTATGTCTACGCTATAGTCTATAGTATATTATGGTCCTTCCTACAGTCTAGTCTATATTGTTGTATAGTATTGAATAGGCTATGCACCCTAATCTAATCAGCAGTATATATCTGATCCCAAATGCTTTCACATACATACTTTATTTTTGCTCTTAGAGAAATTTATTTCACTTTCTTTTTGGATCTTTTTTTTTTGTAAATTTGTTTAAAATTTCAAACCTAAAAGTTCAATAAACCCTACACAAAATTTTGTTGAACTCAATAACGTTTATTGACATGAGATGTTAAGAAAAAAAACGCTCCCTAAAACTTAAAGCTTTTTGTTCACTTATACAAAAAAACCCTTTCTCCATATGCTTGACTCTCCAAAGAAAGCCTTCAAACCATGTGTTATGATTACAAAATTTCCCCCTTCAATATTTAAACAAAAAAAAGAAATGTAGTGTTTTTTTGTTTTGCTACAACTTTAAATAAATATTTCATTTATAGAGCGATTTTATTTTTTCGTTAACGATCATAATAGTTGTTGTAGTTTTGTGATGTGGTTCAACAAAATGTTTGTTGTAAATGTCACTTTCTTTTATGAAGTATGTTGTAGTTGTGGTGTTGTCTAAAGACGGGTTAAATATGTTGTTTAAACTGCAGTTAAATTTATTTTTGATTTCACTTTCTTTTAGTTGATTTAAGACATTTATAAAGTTGTTTAAATTTTAATTTATTAAAGTGGAATCTTTCTCGCTTATTTTCTAGGTTAATTTAGAAATATGTATTTTAAAAAATTAAAAAAAAAAAAGTTTTTTAAATTTCAATTTTTGCATAATTTTTTTTTTACAAGAATTTCAATATTTTTCTTAATTGTTTTCTTGTTTTGCGTTGCTAATTGAACCCTTTTATTCATCAACAAAAAACCCTTCAAGCGTAAAATTTTGAACTCTTGCAAAAAGTTCATTAAACTTTCTAACCTTAAAGGGCAGACAGTTTCTCATAGCTTTGTTTGCACTACCTTGGCCACACATGTTTAGGAACAAATTATACAAATTTCTCCTTCCTAAAACAGTTTCTCTAAAAAAAACTTCATATTTTTTGTGCTATATAAAAGACAGCTGCAATTTTTCAAAAAATACTAAAATAAAAACTTTTTTAGATCATAATTAAGTTAAAAAAGAGTTAATGACATTTTAATCATTTTATTAAGCTTTTAAAATGAACTCTATAAAGGGAGCAAAAGGAAGAAAAGAAGGTTAATAACTTTGCCGACGCAAAATGCAAAGTAAAAGAAACAAGGACTTGAAATTTAAAACGCGAAATTATTGTCGTTTAACTAAAAACACACACTCAGGTGGATGGACAGACAGACAGATTAAACGAGAGAGCAAGAAACAACTAAAACAAAGACTACAGGATGTTGTCTACTGCAGTAAAGTGGGTCTGTAAGTGGTCTAAAGGCAGTGAAGTTAAGGAATGAAACTTTTAAATTGAAAAAAAAAAAATCGAAATTATTTTTTTTATTTTTCTTAAAAATTTGAAATTTTGACAAAAAAAAGTTTTTAGAATTTAACTTCAAATTTTCGAACATGATACAAAATTTATTTTTTCTTAAAATTATGCTATATAAATATTATATAAGCAATTTTTCTTAAAAATTTTCACAAAAAATTTTTTCGAACTTAAATTCGAATTTTCGAACATGAGAAAATATGATCAAAATTAGAAATTTGCCTTAAAACTTTGCTATATAAACATTATTTAAGCAATTTTCATAACAAAATTTTAAATTTTGACAAAAAAACTTTTTCGAACTTAATTTCGAATTTTCGAACATGAGAAAATTTGAACAAAAATTTAATTTTCCTTTAAAATTTATGTATTGAAAGGTTTTTAGAGCAATTTTTCTGAAAAATTTTAAAATTTTAACAAAAAAAATTTTTTCGAACTTAATTTCGAATTTTCGAACATAAGAAAAAATTAACCCAAATTTAATTTTCTGTTTAATAGAATTCAATATAAAATATTTTATCGATTTTTCTTAAAAATTTCAGATTTCGAACATTGAAAACTTTTTCGAACTTAAGTTCGAATTTTCGAATATGATCTTAAACCGTCTAAAATTTAATATTCTATTTAAATTCTACTATATTAACGTTATATTAGCAATTTTCCTTTAATTGTTCAAATTTGAACAAAAAAAAAGCTTTTCGAACTTAAGTTCGAATTTTCGAACAATTGAATTCTATATCGAAATGAAACTAAATAAAACTTATTTTACAAATTTTCCTTAACAATTTAAAATTTCGATCACAAAAAAAATGTTCGAACTTAAGTTCAAATTTTCGAACATGAGTTTAAATTGTACAAAATTGAACTCTTTATTAAAATAAAACTTAAAAATTCTTATTACAAACTTCCCTTAAGAATTTCTAATTTAGAACTTTGAAAACTTTTTCGAACTTAAGTTCTAATTTTCGAACATGAGCTAAAACTATCCGAAAAGTAATCTCTATTGAAATTGAGCAATTTTCCACTAGATCTTAAAATTTCAAACATCAAAAATACTTTCGAACTTAAACTCTAACAAAAAAAAATTTCATGAATTCACTCTTTTAAAACTCTTTCTTTTTGTCAAGAAAATACACTAAAGTTTCTCATAATTTTTTTTTTAGTTTTCGTTGACCTCATAAACAGTTGTTGTTACACATTATTTTTATTGTACATTGCCGTGTTAATGTTGTCTCTGTTGCTTGGTATTTTGTAGGCAGCAGTTAGTGGTGTTCTTACTGTTGCTGTTGCTGCTCTTCTGTGTGTTTATAGTTGACGACTGTCTTATTAAGTTGTTGTTAAGAAAGACACCGAAAGCAAAAAAACTGTTTTAAGGTTTATGGGTTACAAGTGAAAGTTTATGCGAGCTGGTGCAAAAGGTGCAACATGTGTAAGGTGAACTATAACAACAACAACAACTGCAACAAAAACAACTACATTTCATATTGAATTAAGGATTTCTTGTGTAAGTTTTGCCAAACCATCATTGTTGTACACATAAAATAGTTGATGTATGTTAATGATACCTAAACGACACAATGATCATTGTCTTTTTTTTGTGGACAAAATTATTTTTTGTGTGTAAAATCTGACTAAAAGTTAAAAGTTTTAAAAAACCAGGAAATAAATTGAGGTCAAAAGCTTTTTTTAAATTTAATTAAAAATGATAAAACGAATTAAATTATGGGGAATAAATTGTTATGGGAAAGCTCCAAATCGTTTACATAGTTACATAACTAAGTTTCCACCCCTGATCCTTTATAAAGATTCTTTCATAGACCTCTATGTATTCAAGATAGCAATTTAATTTTGGAGCTTTAAAGGCGCTAATTGAAATGGAGTTTTAAGCTTTTATTGCTGATTTTTCTAAAACTTGAAATTAAGCTTTAATCTAGGTGTTTTATTACCAATATTTCATTGTTGTTAAAATGTTTAATTTAAGCTTTAAACAAAGATTTTAAGCTTCTATTCAAAGCTTTGAAAAGTGCTTAAAAAACTTATAATAAAGCTTTATTGGTAAATCTTCTTCTAATTCAAATCGAGATTTCATTGAAGAGCTTTAAAAGTACTAATTAAGCTTCTTTATAAAGTTTAAAACAGAAATCGTAGGGCACAAAAACTTTTATTTGAATCGTAGTCGTATGCCTTTTAAATGCTTTGATGAAAAGCTCTATAAACTTATAATAAAGCTTTATTGGTAAATCTTCTTCTAGTTCAAATCGAGATTTCGTTGAAGAGCTTTAAAGATCCTAATTAAGCTTCTTTATAAAGTTTCTTTATTGAATCTTTATGTTTTCAAATATAAATATAATTTTAGAGCTTTGAAAGTGATCTTTCTAAAGCTTAACATTTTAATTTAAATTAAGTTTTTAGAAGTTAAAATTTAGATATTTATAAAGCACAACTGAAGCTTTAATCATGTATATTTAAAAACTTTAAAAAGCTCAACATTAGCTTCATTCAAAGATCTTCAAAAAGCTCCTTTAAAACTTTAATAGTCGATTTATATCAGCCTTTAAAACGGACAAATTAAGCTTAAAGCGTACATCGTAAATATGTTCTGAATAAGCTTAAACCATACCATAAAGTTAAGCTTTTATCTTTAGCTTAATTAACCTTTAACAAAGTCTAAGTCGTGGTTCTTTCTAAAGCCTAAGATAAAGTTTTATAGGAGATCTTTTAAAAGCTCTATAAATCGTTAATAGCAGCCCTTAAAATTAAGCTTTAATCGGTAGTTCTAACAACTTTTAACTAAGTCTAAGTTTTAGAACTTTAATTAAGACTCGAACACGGATCTTTAAAATGCCCAAATTAAGCTTTATCCAAAGCTGTTTAAAAAGCTTCTATTACTCTTAAATCGTAAATTTACATCAGCTTTTAAAAAATACAAATTAAGCTTTTTGAGTAGATCATAAATAAGCTTTAATAGCACCTTTAAATCATTCTAAGTCTTAGCTCCTCCCAAAACCTAAAATTAAGTTTTAAACATTTCTAAATAAACCTCCAACGTGAATTCTTATGAAGCTCAAATTAAGCTTCATTCAAAGATCTTTTAAAAGCTCCTATATATTTTAAACATAGATCTTTAAAAAGCTGAAATAAAGCTTTATTTACAGATCTTTTAAATGGTCATATAGCAGATCTTTAAAACGCTGATCTTCTAAAAGTTCATATTAAGCTTAAATTATATATACATAAAAAGTTGTATATAAGCTTTATATTTAGATCTAATAAAGTTCATTTTATCTTCAGAAAGATTCAACGTAAACATTTATTTGATAGCTATAGCTGATTTATAGATTCTATTAAACTTCTTCCGTAAGTTGTTACAAAAAAACCTCAATAGAACTTCAATAGACGATCTTTTAAAAGTCTGAACAAAGCTTACATCGAAATTCATAAATAAGTTCTTTGTAAGCTTTAATTTTGGATCCTCAAAAAGAATTTTTTCAGTTTTAGTTGTAGATCTTGCAAAAGCTCTAAATAAAGCTTCAAACCTAAGACATTTAAAAGCTCGAATTAAACATTTTTAACAGATCTATACAAAATTGATTAGAGTCCTTATAAAGGATCTGTAACAGGATTAAAATCTTTGAAACAGTTTTTTAAAACATTTTCGTTTTTAACTCTCAACTATAGAGTTTTTAAGGAGGAACAAAAATCAATAATATTAAGGGATAACAACTCCAAAAAAGCAACTTCCAACTTGACCTAGATTTTTTTTAACAAGATTTCACATCTCAAGTATTTGGCAAACACACCCCCAACCTCTAGCTTCATATTACAAAATAAAAAAACCCACACAAAAGCTGTAACAATTCCCAAATTTCCATTACTGCCAGGAGTAGAGGGGCTGCGGGGTTATAAGAGCCCCAAAAACAAACAAATATTTAAATAAATGAACATATACAAACAAAATATTTATAAACCTAAACGTTTGTAATACACAAATAATGTTTTCTAATACTACAACAAAACAAAAACCCACCCTTACCTAAGGATGCTTAAAGTTATTTCCTTGTTTACAACCCAACAATAAGAAGAAAAAAAGCGCCAAAATTACACTCCAACCAGCAGCATCTTCTTCATTTCTGATGTAACACATTGCCTCAACATATTACTAACTACGCAGTTATTTTCTTTTTTCATTTTTTTCTGTTATCCAGTCAAGCAGATACATTTACTATTACTTTCCATTTTGGGGCTGAGGTCTTTCTAACTTCTTTTTTTATGCTTTAAGCGCGAAGCTGTATTGTGTATGTGTCCTTTTCATAAAGTAAAAAAAAATCGAAATTCATTTCCAACACGTGTCCTCAATTCCAAGAGTTTTGGTGTGAGAAGATTTTTACAATGTTTCTGTGTGTGTTACATATTAAACTAACAACTTTTGTTTTTATGCTGAATTCTATGTAAGTAATATATATATTTTTCTGTATTTGTATTGGTATTACTTTATTACTTTTTCCTTGTTGTCGTTTTTTTTGCGTTCAAGTTTATTGCCATTCATCCATTTATGGTTGGTTGGTGGCATGGGTTGGGTTGATAACCTTAATATATTTACAATATATATAGTATTTTTTTCGGCAACTCATTCCTTATTATTCTAAAAGTTTTTGTAATAAATTACGAGGATATACCATTGTACAGGTATGTTAAACTTTAGAATCGTTTGGTTATAGTATCTTATAAATGGAAAATTTACTCTTTTTTGCCATTCAGCTAACAGAAATCGAATTCAGATACACTTTTCTTTAAATTGTTCATACAACAATCGTATTCAGTTAAAGTTTTTTTACAATTCAGCAAAACTTTTATGCAATTCAGCTGAGCGAAATGATGAGTTTCTAACAAATCTTTAAATTTTTCTTATAAAAGTCTAATTCAGCTAAAGTTTTTTGCAATTCAGCTAAACAAAATGATAGATTTTTAACAAATTTTTTAATTTTTCATACAAATATCGAATTCAGCCAATGTTTTATACAATTCAGCTAGACTTTTTTCAAATTCAGCTAAGCAAAATGATGAATTCTTAACAAATCTTTACATTTTCCACACGAAAATTGAATTCAGCTAAACTTTTCTACAATTCAGCTAAACAAAATGATTGATTTTTAACAAATCTTAAAATTTTTCATACAAATAACGAATTCAGCAAATGTTTTATGCAATTCAGCTAAACTTTTATGCAATTCAGCAAAGTAAAATGATGAATTCTTAACAAATCTTCAGACTTTTCGTACAAAAATCGTATTCAGCAAAAGTTTTTTACAATTCAGCTAAACAAAATGATTGATTGTTAACAAATCTTTCAATTTTTCATACAAATAACGAATTCAGCAAAGGTTTTCTACAATTCAGCTAGACTTTTTTGCAATTCAGCAAAGTAAAATGATGAATTTCATATGAAAACCCCAATTCAGCTAAACTTTTTCTAACATTAAACCTATTCAGCTAATGTTTTCTGCAATTCAGCTAATAGAATCTATACACTGATTCTAGATATTCTTTAAGCATTTTAAAGAGTATCTTTCTAGTCTAATACGCCCTGTTGTTCGTCGTTTTTTATTACACTTCCTTTTTTATTTGAATTATTACAAATACAATACTAAAGGTCCTTAGAACTTCAAGGTTAACACAAATTTCCTTGTTCCTATATGTGTGTTGTTGTTGTTATTGCGTTACATTATTAAAATAACTACAACATGCACACTTACTTAGTTAAAGCGTTTTTTGAACTTCCTTTTAAAAAAAGAAGCTTTTTTTTACAACATAAACTTGTGTGTTAAAACATTTAGGGGAGAGTTTTTTTGTTATTGTTATTGTTAACTAAAACACACTTTTGTTTGAGCAAGCTAGTAGGAGGAGGAAGAAGAAGAAGCAGAAGCTTTGAAAAAGCCAATGACATGCGTTGGCGTCAACTGCGTAAATATTATTAACGTAAACGTTTGCGGAAGTATAAAGCTTTTTTAACCCACCCTTAAAGACAAGGGAATAGGAAAAACCTTTAGTAAGACTGTAAGGAGAGAGAGTAAGAAGTGAACAGGAGGCAACAGAGAGTAAACATGTGTAATTTATACTTCTTAAAAAGCCAAAAACAGATGACAATGTATTACAATGTAAAAAATTTTGATAAAATTAGAATTAATTTTATTCTATGATTTATATTTCGTAATACCAACACAATTAAACTGTCATACACACATATACACACATAACAGTAATAAGAAGAAACTTTTAGCCTTAGGGCTTTCTAAGTAATTTCTAAGTAATTTTTTTTCTATAATTATGTAGATTTTATGTTGTTTATTATAAGTTTATTTTTTTATACTATTTGTGTGAAAGTAGGGAGTATTTCTATTCTATAGTAAACATTTGTTGGGTCATTGTACCCCGTATTTCCGTTATTTGACCTTTACATACCCTTTTTCTTTTTGTTGTTGTAGCTTAAATAATATAACTTACTGCTGTATAAGGAAATAGCTAGGAAAGAAAAGGAAACTTTTGCTTAGTAATCCTATTAATCATTTTGGCGTTGTAATGGAATATTAAATTGAAATTTTTCTTTTTGGTAAACACGTTTAAACTCACGCACATTTCTTTGGGTATGACGCGGTTTTAGGTCATTGTCCTTTCATATATTATTTCCTTATAATATGATGAGATCATATGATAATGGTGTGAGTATATATTATAATAATAATAATGATGATTTCATAAAAACCATAGATAAAAATTGTATTGTTGTGTAAAAGGGTATGAGAGATTTTGTTGGGAAAGCAGGAAAAACAAATATTAAAAGCTTTCTTTAGAGCAATTGAACTTGAACTTCAAACATTTTGTGAGAATATAAATAGAAGTGAGATCATTTTTATTAAAGTTTTACAAAGAATATCAATATTCAGCTAAGTGAAATGATGAGTTTTGAACATATCTATATATTTGTCAATAGAATATGCAATTCAGCTAAAGTTTTCTACAATTCAGCAAAGCAATTTAATGATTTTTAGGCAAATTTTTATATTTTTCTAAAGCATATGCAATTCAGCTTAAGTTTTTCTCAATTCAGCTAAAGTTTTTCGCAATTCAGCTAAGTAAACTTATGAGTTTTAATCAATTTAACAAATTTTTCTAAAGAATATACAATTCAGCTAACGTTTTAAGCAATTCAGCTAAGGTTTTCTATAATTCAGCTAAGTAAACTTATAAGTTTTAGACAAATTTTTATATTTTTCTAAAGAATATGCAATTCAGCTAACGCTTTAAACAATTTAGCTAAGGTTTTCTATAATTCAGCTTGGGAAACTGATGAGTTTTAGACAATTTTACATATTTTTTTAAAGAATATGCAATTCAGCTAAAGTTTTAAGCAATTCAGCTAAGGTTTTCTACAATTCAGCTAAGTAAACTGATGAATTTTAGTAAATTTTATGTATTTTCCTAAAGAATATACAATTCTGCTGAAGTTTTACTCAATTCAGCTAAGGTTTTCTACAATTCAGCTTGGGAGACTGATGAGTTTTAGACAATTTTACATAGTTTTTAATGAATATGCAATTCAGATAAAGTTTTAAGCACTTCAGCCAAGGTTTTCTACAATTTTTAGACAATTTTACATATTTTGCTAAAATAATATGCAATTCAGCTAAAGTTTTTCGCAATTCAGCTAAGTAAATTTGTTGATTTTTAACAAATCTATGATTTTTTCTTACAATAAATCTTATTCAGCTAAGGTTTTTTGCAATTCAGCTAAACAAAATAATGATTTTTTAACAAGTCTTTAAATTATTCATAAAAAATCGTATTCAGCGAAACTTTTTGCTTAGCTGAATTTGAATTTGAAGAATTTTGAACAGTTCTTTAAATTTTTTTCTATAAAAATTGAATTTAGCGAAAGTTTTATGCAATTCAGCAAAACTTTTTAGCAATTCAATATGTAAAAGCGATTATTTTTATTAAATCTATTAATATGTCTAAAGTAAATCCAATTTAGCTGCTAAATTTGTTAATTCAGCTAATAAAAATACTATTCAGCTAAGTAAATTTCTGTATTTTTAACAATTCTATAAGTTTTACTTTGGAAAATGCAATTCAGCTGCATAAATTTGTTATTTAGCTACTTAAAAAAACTAATTCAGCTAAATTATTTTACTATTCAGCTAAGTAAATAGTAATTCAGCTACAGAAAATCTAATTCAGCTAATTTTTTTGTTTTTCAGCTAAGTAAATACTAATTTAGCTAAGTTTTTTTTACTATTCAGCTACTAAAAATCTAATTCAGCTAAAGTTTTTTACTATTCAGCTATGTAAATAGTCATTCAGTTACTAAAAAACTAATTCAGCTAAACATTTTTACTATTCCGCTAAGTATATAGTAATTCAGCTACTAAAAATCTAATTCAGCTAAATTTTTTTACTATTCAGCTACATAAAATCTAATTCAGCTAAAGTTTTTTACTATTTAGCTAAGTAAATAGTAATTCAGCTACTAAAAATCGAATTCAGCTAAACTTTTTTACTATTCAGCTAAGTAAATAATAATTCAGCTACTAAAAATCGAATTCAGCTAAATTTTCTTACTATTAAGCTAAATAAATAGTAATTCAGCTATAGAAAATCTAATTCAGCTAAACTTTATTACTATTCAGCTAAATAAATAGTAATTCAGCTACTAAAAATCGAATTCAGCTAAACGTTTTTACTCTTCAGCTAAGTAAAAAGTAATTCAGCTACTAAAAATCTAATTCAGCTAAATTTTTTTACTATTCAGCTAAGTAAATAGTTAAAATTTTAACAATTCTTCAATTCAGCTAAGTAAATGTTGTTGTTTTTTCTGTAATATGTTCAAAAAATTAAGCTATTCAGCTATTCAAAAAAAGAAATATCTTGTTCTTTAGCGTTTAGGTTTTTTTGTGTTACAAGTTATGTCAACAACTATTTACATTGGTAACACTTATTATCTTAGTTTTTTTCCCAGTTATTCACCTTTATTTAAAGCTTAAGAAAACAAAAAAAACTAAACAATGTTACAATAACAAGCTAGTTCTCTCTCGCTTACCAATGACGTTGTTAACAATTAAAAAAAATATGTATAATTATAAACACTTAAAACGTTCTAAACATGGAACAACAAGAAGCGAGCACACCTCAGTCAAGGTTGAGCGTGGTCAAGGCTAAAACTAATTTAGAAAAAATAGAAGAAAAAAAACATTGCGTGATTAGAAGACCAACCAATTGAATTGGTAATAATGAAACAATAACAACAACAACAGTTTATTTAAGGTAAAGGTTAAGGAAATGTACATATATGCTACTACGTCAAAGAACTAGAAAAAAAAAACAAAAACAAAAGAATTTTTAAAGAATTAGAATAAGCTTGTCTAAACATGTCTTAAGAAAAAGATTTGATTAGTTAACAAATACTTGTGATAATATAATGCATATAGAATATATTTAAGGCACCTAAAGGTAGGCAACAGTTTTTTGAAATGCTAAATATAGCAAAAGTATGTTACACTTTAGGCATTTTCATTCCAAAAAAATTAACAAAAACATGACTCTACTTAGCTGAATCTGGAAAAAAAAAGTTAGCTGAACTGCAAGATTTTTTTTAAGCTGAATTGCCCCTAAAAGTAGGCAACAGTTTTTAAAATGTAAAATATAGCAAAAGTGTATTACACTTTAGGCATTTTCATTTAAAAAATTAACAAATAAATACATGATTCTACTTAGCAGAAACTCGAAACAAGTTAGCTGAATTGAAATTTTCTTAGCTGAATTGCGCCTAAAAGTTGGCAACAGTTTTTGAATTGTTATATATAGCAAAAATATGTTACACTTTCCAGCTGAATGTAAAATTCTTTAAACAGATTGTTATTTTTATAATTTTTCTTTAAAATTAATCAGCTGAATTGCTAAAAACTTTGCTTTTTCACATATTTTCTTTAAAATGACTTAGCTGAATTGCAAATAAAGTTAGCTGAATAGGATTTTCTATAGCTGAATTGCAAATAAAGTTAGCTGAATATATTTTTCCAAAACTGAATCGAAAATAAAGTTAGCTGACTACGATTTCCTACAGCTGAATTGCAAAAAAAGTTAGCTTAATGGGATTTCCTCTAGCTGAATTGCAAATAAAATTAGCTGAATAGGATTTCCTACAGCTGAATTGCAAATAAAGTTAGCTGAATACAATTTTCTACAGCTGAATTGCAAATAAAGTTAGCTGAATAGAATTTTCTGCAGCTGAATTGCAAATAAAGTTAGCTGAATAGGATTTCCTATAGCTGAATTGCAGATAAAGTTAGCTGAATAGGTTTTTCCATAACTGAATCGAAAATAAAGTTAGCTGAATACGATTTCCTACAGCTGAATTGTAAATAAAGTTAGCTAAATGGGATTTTTTACAGCTGAATTACAAAAAAAGTTAGCTGAATAGGATTTCCTACAGCTGAATTGTAAATAAAGTCAGCTGAATACAATTTCCTACGGCTAAGTTGCTAATAAATTTAGCTGAATAGAATTTTCTGCAGCTGATTTGCAAATAAAGTTAGCTGAATAGGTTTTTCTATAGTAGAATTGTAAAAAAAGTTAGCAGAATGTGATTTCCTGTAGCTGAATTACAAATAAAGTTAGCTGAATACGTTTTTCTATAGCTGAATATTGAAAATTCTTAGCTGAATTGTTGATTTCTTTCTAAAGACATTAGCTGAATGTGATTTTTTCTAATCATTTTAGCTTTTTAACTAAATTTCTTTAATGTTACTTAGCTGAATTGCAAACAAAGTTAGCTGAATACGATTTTCTGAAAGTTAAATAACAAATTTCGCCGGTGAATAGGATTTTTTGTAGCTGAATAGCAAAATTTCTGTTATTTCTTTAGCTGAATTGAAGAAAACCTCAGCTGAGTAGGATTTATAATAGATGATTAGAGAAATTTCTTTCAGGTTGCATTTATGGTAGAAGAATAGCCAAATTTTAAAGTTTTTCTAATTAAGCTTTATCTGAATTGCAAAAAAAAAACGCTCTGCTGAATGGGATTTTTAAAAGCTGAATAGAGAATTTTTTTTGATGACAAGCTTTTTCCTTAATTTAGAAACTTTTTGTTTCAGCTGAATTACAAATTATTAGAAACTTTATTAAAATTAACATTTTTAAAAGTTTTTCTTGACGGAATTTAGAATTTCTTTTTAATTTGTAATCCCTATAATTATGCTGTTTATTTAATTACCCTTAAGGTATACTTTAGTTTTTTGTTTCTTTCTAAATTTCCATTAAATTGCGTTTCAGAAACAATTTTACTTAAATGATTTAATCTGTTAGGTATGTATGGCGTAGGAATATATTTTCTTGGAAATCTAATTGACGTAGTTGTTGCTTGCTTTTTCATTGGTAATTTAAACATTTTTTATTTTCTTGCGTTGGCCTAAATGTATGCTATAGATATTAATAATAATAATATAAATGCCTAAAAGCACTCCCTTAATTTAACAAGTTTTTTTTTTTGTTTTTGCTTCTCTGTATATATTGTTTATTTAACAATATGTTATGTTATTTAAAAGTAAAGTATTTATTTCATCATTTGATGGTAGCATATCTACTCCCCGCTCTTTTAGCTTTATTCTAAAAGTTTGAAAGTTTTTTTTTTGTTTCTAATAAAAAGCTACACATGTTGTGGCAAAAACAATCCACAACTTGCTAAAGTAATTTATAAACAAAATACGTTGCCTATGTTAGAGGCAGCAGAAATAATAGTAAAATCCTAAAATATACAACATACTTTTAAGCGCCAAAAATGTGTTAGTATTTAGGTAGGTTTGCACCCAACCCCCACTCTTTTTTTCACATACTTGTAGGCCTACGCATACACACTTAATAAATTGTTGAGGTTAGAAACAGAAAAAAAAAGAAAATAAAATTTCTTTATTGGAAACATTATTAGCTTAAACACATTTACGGCAAAGACATACTTATACATACATGTGTTGGAAAAATGTTTCTTCCCTTTTGCCATCTCTATCTCTCACTCTATGCGCCTCTTTAGCCCTCTTTGGCAAAAGTTTTCTTTTTCTCAAAAATTATTGCGTATTTTAGGGCTTATTGTCTATAAAGGTATGTATGTTGTTATTGTTGGTAAATGACAGTAGAACTTTTTAATAAACAATTCATTTTCAAACAACACTCTCTTTCAAAAACGAAAAAAATATGTAAATTACATTAAAAAAACGACGTAATTTTCTTTTTCCCAAGATTAGGAGTAGGGTCGAGGGTTTGTTATAGCAAAAACGACCTAGAACTTTTGCTATCACAATACACATTGTTAGCATTTCAATACATACAATGATAAAATAAATTATCTTTTGTAGAGCCTACCTTTAGGGGTTGTTTAAGAATATTATTAAACAAAAATGTAATCATAATAATTGTGTACGATGAAAAGGAGGGGTGGTGGATGGATAGCCCCTTCCCCATTTCTTTTTTTTCATTTCCAAAATAATAATAAAATATCACGGTTAAAGCAAATGCAAAAGAAGAAAGAAGAAAAAAACTAAAATAATCTATTAGCAGCTTTACAAGCAATTGACCAAAAATAGCTGTATCCTTGACTTTTGCGGTCTCCGGTGGAAAGAGCTTAATGATGGCGACCTCAAACAATGACAACAGTCAATATCCTAGACAAGGATGGTAAAATACAAACAAAAGGATATACAAACAGAAAAGAAAAGCCTGCGAATGTAAAGAGAAGAAAACACTAAGAGATGAAAGCTTAGAAAAAGCTCTTAATTTGTAATAAAAATGTCTCTTAAGTTTTTTTTTGGCTTAAATGTTCGAATAAAGCGAAGGAAGCAGTTAGGTAGTTAATTAGATAAAGAGATAAATAGATAGATAGATAGATAGATAGATAGATAGATAGATAGATAGATAGATAGATAGATAGATAGATAGATAGATAGATAGATAGATAGATAGA
>NC_060953.1:4551208-4621758 GCF_022045245.1 Lucilia cuprina | reverse complement strand
CTATAGACTAGACTATAGACTAGACTATAGACTAGACTATAGACTAGACTATAGACTACACTATAGACTAGACTATAGACTAGACTATAGACTAGACTATAGGGTAGATTATATACTAAGCTTTAGACTATAGACTAGACTATCTGAGAATGCTGATGTTCAAGAAGGATTTTTCTTAAAAACACTTTTTATAATATTAAACATTCATGTATGTGTGTGTGTAGGCGTTTATTATATTAATAAAATTTTTCATTGAAAACCAAAGAAAAAAACTTTGGCAACAGTTGGTTACGTTTGAAAAATTTTTATGATGCACGCGCACGCATGAAAACCTTTTAGAATGTACGACTGACTCAATGACTGAATAATTTACAATCAAATCGTATCGTATAAGTAGGAGACAATTTCAAGGACAAACTTTAATAAAGATTTGCAGGAATGCAAGTGGGTGAAAAGGTTTTCAATTACGACTGTTTGAATTTTGAATAAAATGTCAGTTTTTGCCACCATTTCCCAACGGGATTTACAAAACAAAATTTTCCCATGAATTTATTAAAATATTTAAGTTTACTTTGTTGTTAATAAATTTCATTTTCATCATCACTCCGGCATTAAGAGTGTCATTTACAAAAACGAGAGAAAAAAAGAATTTTTTACAGACGATTTTAAGCAGAAATTGGTATCATCAGCATCTTATTTATTTTTTTTTAGCTGTTTTCCCTGCTTCCTTGGCCGCAATTAAAAGATATAACAAAATGTAAATTAAGATTCGTTTTGTTTGTCTTGTCTACTCATTTGTTTAAAGACGACAAAAATAAACATAAAAAAATTATTTTCAAGATCTACTTACAGCCATAAAAAGAAACAACAAAATTCGTCATTTCAGCAACAATTTCGTATGAAGTGTTTTTTTCTGAAATTCTCATACTTCGTTATTGTTTTTTTTATTCTTTTACTGAAAAGGAGAATTAGCTTAAATTGGATTTTTCTTTTTGGCTGATTTCAGCAATTATTTTTCTACACGTGTAACGAAAATATATTCTGCTACTGCTGCTGCTACTTTTATTATGAGAAATTATCCCTCCAAAAAAACTCAAAAAAGCTGAGTACTATAACATAAGTATTAAAAAAATATAATAATCAACTTTAAACAGATTTTGTTTGAAAGAAAACAATTTGTAAAGCCTTAAGATTGTTAATTAAAAATAGACGAAGGGGAGCAGAGTGTTTTAAAAGGAGTCTTAATACCGTGATTATATATTCCAATTTACACAAAAATTACAAAAAAGTTTAAAAAGACATTTTTATGTGGACTAGTATATATACAACACCTTAGTCTATGGACTAGCATAGTCTAGACTATTGTCTGGTCTATAGTCTGGTCTATAGTCTAGTCTATTGCCTAGTGCACTGTGACTAGTCCATTGTATAGTCTATAGTCTAGTTTATAGTGTAGTCTATAGCCTAATCTACAGCCTAGCCTATAGTCTAGTCTATAGACTAGTCCATAATCTAGTTTATAGTCTAGTCCATAATCTAGTTTATAGTCTAGTCTATTGTCTAGTCTATAGTCTAGTCTATAGTCTAGTCTATAGTCTAGTCTATAGTCTAGTCTATAGTCTAGTCTATAGTCTAGTCTATAGTCTAGTCTATAGTCTAGTCTATAGTCTAGTCTATAGTCTAGTCTATAGTCTAGTCTATAGTCTAGTCTATAGTCTAGTCTATAGTCTAGTCTATAGTCTAGTCTATAGTCTAATCTATAGTCTACTCTATAGTCTAATCTATTGTCTAGTCTATAGTCTACTCTAAAGTCTAGTCTATAGTCTAATCTATAGTCTACTCTATAGTCTAATCTATAGTCTAGTCTATAGTCTACTCTAAAGTCTAGTCTATAGTCTAGTCTATAGTCTAGTCAATAGTCTAGTCTATAGTCTAGTCTATAGTCTAGCCTATAGTCTAGTCTATAGTCTAGTCTATGGTCTAGTCTATAGTCTATTCTATAGTCCAGTCTATAGTCTAGTCTATGGTGTATTATAAAGTCTAGTCTATTATAAATTCTAGTCTAAATAGCCTGGACTTAAGTCTAGTCTATTGTCCAATCTTTTCTTAGTCTGCACTGCAGCCTCCTAAACACCCTTGTATTGCTATTCTTTTCACCAATTATGCTGAAACCTAAAAATCAAATTCAACAAATTTGTTTTACCATTTACAACAACATTTCATTTGTAAACAGAAGTAGGCAAGCATATGCATGCAGGCGCTGGAACTGGTAGGCAACCACCAGTAACACAATTAGTCCATTTGTTGTATATGACACGTGGATATAAGCAATCAGCCATGTTTTTGCTGATCATTTGCCATTCATACATGTTCACACAACTCAAACAACAACGACAGTTTTGTAATAATACCAACAAACAACAGCCGACTGAGCTGTCTCCAGTTAACTAAAGTTAGAGTCCTGGTGGGAGACAAATTTTTGCAAAAGTTTCCATTGCTGGTTACTGGCAAAGAAAAAGTGGGTTCACAGGCAGCAGACAAACTCGCAGGCAGTTAAAGTATTTGAGGGTGTTTTGTTTCATTTCGTTTCATTTTTATTTTATTATAGATTTGCCTGTTGGCCATATTGCACAATCTAACAAACAAGTATTTTAACTGTCAAGGACGCTTTTGCAATTATTATTCTTTTCATTTTTTATTTTTACTCCAAAGATTTACAAACACACACACACACAACAAGTTTTCAACATTTGTGGGTGTTTATTTGTCTGTGTGTAAAATATTTTCTTTGTAGGCTGTATAAGTTGTTTTTATAGATGAATGAGTAGATGTCTTTGTTAACCTTGACGAAGGAGACTGTAACGTTTTTACTCTTATGTTTTCTATATAATAAAAATCTTTGCTTTGGCCTCTGCCCCTACCCTTAGTGGGTGTTAAACTTAGGCTTTTAGGTTCTTGAATGAAAGGTGTTGTGGTGAAGCAGTTTTCTTTGGCTGCTGTTGTTCTAAGTTGTTTGTTTTTTCTATTTTTCCAAGTAAATATTTTTTTAATTTACTTGTAAATTACATGAGGTGTAATAACGTTATTTTTTACATATTTAATGTATAAAACAAAAGTAAACGAAAAAATATTTACTCTTTTCTTACCAACTTTTGATGTAAATTGTGAAAAAATTGTTTATTTAAAATTTATATAAGTAAAAGTATTATGTGCCTCTAAAGATCAATTCAAAACAAAGCGTTTAATTTTTCCAATTTGAGAAATCCGCTTTGCTCTATATTCGCTACGACTGATAAGGATTGATGATTGATTGATCTTGAAAAGAACTAGAACTGAACCAGAACTGAACTAGAACTGAACTAGAACTGAACTAGAACTGAACTAGAACTGAACTAGAACTGAACTAGAACTGAACTAGAACTGAACTAGAACTGAACTAGAACTAAACTAGAACTGAACTAGAACTGAACTAGAACTGAACTAGAACTGAAGTAGAACTGAGCTAGAACAAAACAAGAACTGAAATAGATCTGATCTAGAACTAAAGTAGAACTAATAAACTAGAATTATAATTTCGGGGTTTGCCTTTTATTCATAAAACGTAATACCAAATTTTCTACATTTTATTCGTAAGAGGCTTATTTCCATAAATACGTTCATTTTTTGTAACCAACCCTCTGTTTACGTTATGTCATTCTAAGTAAATATTATTTTCTAATACATAAATGTTTAAAAGACCCACTCTTTCAAACATCGTCCACATCTTGAGCAGCAAAAATCCAAATAAGTGGGTTAAAATATAGTCGGAGTGAAGGTCTGTTTTATGCCTGAATTATTATTCATGTTTCTTCAGTAAATAACGGTAATATATTTTACGTTTATTTTTGTTTTCTCTTTAGGCTCTTATACTCTCTCTCTCCCTCTTTTATATCCACTGGCTTCTACTTTACTGAGGGATATTTGGTCATAAAAATATATACAAGTTTTTAGAAAATTGACATTTAAGTTAAATGTTTTGTTTACTTTTCTGTTTAAGAAACAGATTTAGATACAGTGAAAGAAATGTTTGTTTATAAGAAAAAAGAAAAGAATAAAACAGTTTAAAACAGGCATCGTCAGCCAGTAAAACAACAGCTCGAAAGGTCAAAGAAAAGAGCTCTCGGGATCTCATTGATTATAATTTCTAATTTTTCTCAGTGTATCCCCCTATTCTTGTAACTCCAAATGACACGTAGAAATATTTTCGCGCGTGTTGGCAATCATAACAAATTTACAAATTATTTATAATAAAATTCAAACGTTTATTTTTTTTTTCATTCAACAAAAGTATAAAGTAAATATTGCCAAACAAACACTACATTATGGTGTGACATATGAAATAGGATGAACATTTAAGAGACAAGGACATTCTATTTATTTTCACTTCTTCTCTGCTTTATAAATTGATTTAATTTTTATGTTGTTTTATTTATGAACCGTTTGTACCTTTTTATATTTTCAAATAAATCAAAATTTTTTTTGAGGTTTGTAGTGAATAAACGGCTAAAAATGTTTGTACAACTTTTTATTTTATTCCTTTTTTAATTTCCCAAGAAATTACATTTTCAATTTAGATTTCATTTATTATTAAATAAGACCTCGTTTAGACTCAAACCCCAAATTTCTTTAAAAACACTTATCAAAGTGACCTTGACTGTGGCGAAATTGGAAAACTTATTACTAAGGAAGTTTAGGGCTTAGATTCCAATGAGTTTATTTTATAGAAAAGCTTTGTTAAACTAAAAATGTGATTAAGCTAGAACTAAACTAGAATTGAACTAGAGCTGAACTAGAACTGGACTAGAACTGAACTTGAACTGAACTAGAACTGAACTAGAACTGAACTAGAACTGAACTAGAACTGAACTAGAACTGAACTAGAACTGAACTAGAACTGAACTAGAACTGAACTAGAACTGAACTAGAACTGAACTAGAACTGAACTAGAACTGAACCAGAACTGAAATAGAACTGAACTAGAACTGAACTAGAACTGAACTAGAACTGAACTAGAACTGAACTAGAACTGAACTAGAACTGAACTAGAACTGAACTGGAACTGAACTAGAACTGAACTAGAACTGAACTAGAACTGAACTAGAACTGAACTAGAACTGAACTAGAACTGAACTAGAACTGAACTAGAACTGAACTAGAATAAACATGAACTGTACCAGAACTAAACTAGAACTGAACAGAAATTGACATAGAACTAGGTTTTTTATAAGTAATTAAAAATTTATTTCAAAATCTTAATTTAAAATTGAGCGTAAAATTTGAACAAAAATTTTAAATTTTTCTTTAGAACCAAAGACTCTAACATGCGTATACTTCATACAAATACAAGCAACAACAACAAATACGATAGCAATCTTAACAAGACTAACAAAAAACTTAATTTGAATCCCAAGTACAACAAATTAAGACCAAAATCATCAAACAAACGAACAACTGGCGGTAGGCAAAAACAAAAAGCATTGGAAAAAAATTCAAGGTCAACTGATTAGACAAAAAAAAAAAAAAAAAAACTGAAGAAAAACAAAAACAACAAATTAGCAAACATAAACACACATACGTACGTACGTGTGTACTCACGCACTTTTAGAAAACGAAAAGGGGAGTTCAAATGGGAAATAACAACTTTTTGCACACATGCTTAACAAGAAACGCAAGGGGGGCAAAACACACGCCAACAAATTTATACTTCAACAACAAATAGAAAAAGAAAGAGAAAATAAAAGAAAGCTTTACGAGTATTAGAAAGGAATGTTGAAACAAATATTGAAACAATGATACAATTAATAGAAAAAAACAACAACAAATATGCGTAAATGTTAGTAAAACTAATAATATATTTACTCAGTAACAACAATAACACATTATTACTAACATACATACCTACTCCACCCATAATCTATACAAAATTCTTTTAAATATTCTCTCTCTTATCCAACGTTTTCACACTCACACACTATACAATAATACACATTAATAACTGGTCATTAACCCTAATAAAACTACTACATCTACTAAGTGCGTAATGCGAAGTGAGAGTACTTATCAAGTACACGATCCAGCTTGCTCTCTTTCCCCTTACTTCATACATATTTAGTTGTTGTTATTCATAACACTCATACGCACTAGTACACTCCTTTTTGAAACCCCCCACACGAAAAAAAATAGAAGAGAAAACACATGCTTAAGTTCTTAGTAAAAATTTTTGTTAAAAACAACAATAACTAATACAGTTTTTGTTCTAGACATTAATGTTTGCGATTTTCTTCTTCTTCTATCGTTTACTTTTTGTATTTTTTGCGTATATAAAAAAAACAAATTTATGATTTAAATGTCCTTGAAATTTATTTTCAATGCTGACTGCGTAGGTTCGTTTAATATTTTATGCCTAAAAAAAAATTCTTTTAAATCTTTTTTGATATTTTTTGTTGTCACTACGCAGAATTTTGTTTTTTTGGAAATTTGTTGTTAATTGCCTTTAATGGGATATTTTTCTTAGAAAAGAAAAAATATTAAAAATTTGTTTTGTTCTTGTCTTTTGGTCGGTTTGGGAAATGGTTTTTGCTGTTCAAAGTTTACGATTGAATATGAAAATGAAGCAAATTGTTATAATTATGTTTTTTATTAATAAGTAATAATTTAGATTTTATTACATATAAATAATTTAAAGATAATGTCTAGCTTATAACTTGAAAATTATTTTTACATTAAGGCAAAGTAATTGGAAAAGGACTTTAGCATACTAAAGTAAAAAAGGACGACATATACATATTTAATCTAGAACTGAACTATAACTGTAATAGAACTTAACTAGAACTCAACTAGAACTGAACTTGAACTGAAATAGAACTGAACTAGAACTGAACTAGAACTGAACTAGAACTGAACTAGAACTGAACTAGAACTGAACTAGAACTGAACTAGAACTGAACTAGAACTGAACTAGAACTGAACTAGAACTGAACTAGAACTGAACTAGAACTGAACTAGAACTGAACTAGAACTGAACTAGAACTAGAACTGAACTAGAACTGAACTAGAACTGAACTAGAACTAAACTAGAACTGAACAACTAAACTTATTCTTGACTTAAATACTTTAAGTACTAAAATTTTAAAATTGAGAAAATATTGAACAATAATTCTAAATTAATTTTCAGGTTTTGTTCTTCAATAAAAAATGTCATATACTCTCTGGCTCAAGATCAAGAAATTTAACACAACCTGGCAATAAAATAACTTTCAAAGAAAGTTAGAGTAGAGTTAACTCCATCAAAGTACTGAAGAAAACCTGCAGAAATGATGATTTTAACACAGGCTCATCGTTTCTAAATTCACTACTTCCGATGTCATTCTCAATATAAATTGTAGTATTATATAAAACATGTTAATTGCAACTTAAATAATGATAAAATAAATAAAGGAATTTTACAGAAAACCACAAAAAACCTCTTTTAATTTGAAATATGTCAGTAAAGAAATAAAGAAATAAGGCAAGAACCATAATCCTTTATTTCTTCTAGTGACATTTTTAAAAGTAAAAAATGAGTTTTTTTTTTGAGGTTTTATGTAAAATTCCTTTATTTATTTTAATATTATTTAGGTTACAAATTACATATTTTGTATTCTAAAAATATAGAACATGAAAATTACGTCTTGAGAAGGACTCGGAAGTAGTGAATTTGGAATCAGATAAAAAAGACCTCCTTTGATAAGCCTGTGTTGAAATCATCATTACTTTTGCAGATTTCATTCAGTATTACCATAAAGCAAATTCTTCTTCATTTTCTCTTCTTTGGAAGTTATTTTATTGCTAAGTTGTGTTAATATTTTCTGATGTTAAGGCCGGAAGTATCTGAAATTTTATTTTTAAGAAAAAAAAAAACCTGAAAATTAATTCAAAATTCAGATAGGTGCTATGTTTTATCTAAACTGCTGAAACTAATTTCAGAACAATGATATCTTTCTCAATCTTGTGTTTCTTGCCTAGTCTAGTAAGCAGTATTTGCCAGATTAACCTTTTTAAGGTTAAACTTTGCTTATATCTTTTAAAATTTTATTTTTTTTATTAATTTTTTAAATGTTTATTTTCGTTTCAGCTTTTTGTTTTCAGAACCTTTTGGGATGCTTTGAAGGATGGTCTCGAAAGTAATGTCTAAGAAACAGTTGGATATACTCTATATAGTAGTAGTATTTTTAGTACTTTTTTTTAAATAACTAAAATTAAAATGATTTTTATTAAAATAGTGTAAAAACTGTGTTAAAATTATGTAAAAATTCCCAAAAATTTGATTTAAAAAAAATAGTAGTAAATTTAGTACTTTTTTTGGAAAAGGCTAAAACTTGAAATTTTTCTTAAAATTTTGCAAAAACTTAAACGAAATGATTTAAAAACGACTTGAAAATGATTTTGGAAAAAAGTAGTAAATTTAGTACTTTTTTTAAAAAAAAGACTAAAACTGTTATTTTGATAAAAATTTCTTTAGCACTCAAATGTAATGATGGATTAGGCTTAAAAATTTGGTTTAAAAATAGTATTATTAATGGATTAAGCTTAAAAATTTGTGTTTAAAAATAGTAGTATTTTTAGTACTTTTTTTTGAAAAGAGACAAAAACTGTTATTTTCATGAAAATTTCTAAAACACTTAAGTTAAATGATGTTTTAAGATTAAAATTTGGTTTTGAAAAATAGTAGTATTTTTAGTACTTTTTTGGTAAATTTCATAAATATTGTATTTTTTTTTTTTTTTTGCTTGTTAACGTCAGTTTTAATAAGTGAATTGAAGAATTAAGCCTAAAAATTGCTTTTCAAAAATAGTAGTATTTTTAGTACTTTTTTTTAAAATTTGTTAAAAATTTTAATTTTTTTTTCTTGGTAAAGTCAGTTTTAAGCGGAAAATACAAGAATTACTTGAAAAAAGAGCAAAATTTTTGTTATTTTACTCTTTCACTGTGATCTGCATTCAGCGGGTTTAGTTTTGTGCGTAAAAGACTTAAAAAGGATCCTTTTAGCAGAACTTTCCTAGTTGTTTACTTACTTTTTAGGTTTTCCGCCATTTCGGTTTTCTCTTTAGAATAATAAAACTAATTGTTGTTTGTTTTTGGTTTTATATGTTTAAATACTTTGCCATTTTTTTATTATTATTTTTTCTGTTTTTTTTTCTTCTTGTTCTTGTTTCTTATTCACAATTTTTGTTGGTTTTAAATATCATTAAGTTTTTTTTTTTTGTTTTTTTGTTAAAACAAACAAAGAAAAAAAAATGTTTTAAACTTATTTAAATAATGTCTGTATAATCTTTTACATTTAATTTTTGTTGTTTGGTTGGTTTGTCTTTTTTAAACTCCTTTCTTTTTTTTACATTATAACACACACTCTCTTTTGTTAGGCCTTTTAGAGGTTTAAGATGTTGTTTTTCTTTTTTGTTTAAAAATTTGTGGTTGTCCTTTTTAAAGAAAAAAAATCTATATTTTTTTTTTAACTTTAACATTTTTTCTTTAGCACTCAAAACAATAATTTAGAGTGTTTTTTTGTTGTTTATGTTTGCTTTTCATAATTCGTTTTTGTTTTTTTTGTTTTTAACAATTTTTAACATTTATTTCTGGTTGTTTTTGCTTTACAGGTCTTAAATCTGTTAGACAACTACTAATTTAATTTTTTGGTTTTTTTTTTAATTTTTAACAAAATATTTTTTTTTTTTGTTTTTAATTTCACAAAAAAATTTTATATTATTTTGATCAAATATGTTGTGTTTTTATTTTTGTTTTTTTTTTTTTTGTTTGTTAAAAATTGTCATCATTTTCATTGTTTCAGTTTTGTTTTTCAATTTATTCATTTTAGATTTATTTTAAATTTACAGGGGTTTTAGTTTTAATTTTATTTTTTTTATTTGTATTTTTATTTTTATAATTAAATTTAACGGACAAATTACACTTATTACACATAAAATTTTATATTTTATTTTTTTTTATATATATTTTTTTGTTTATTATTAAATTTGATATTTTGTTTTCATTTGTAGACTTTTTTGTTGTTGTTTTATAATTTTAAGAAAATATTTTTTTGTTTTATATTTATAAATATTTTTTTTTATTTTTTAATATTTTAACTTTAAATTTTTTTTGGGATTTTTTTTTCTTAAATTGTTTTAAAAACTTGTTATATTTTATAATTTATTTTTTAATATTAAAAATTTAAAATTATTTATATTTTTCATAATTTTTTTGTGTTTTTTTATACAATTTTCTTTTTAAATTTTTTTTTGTGCTTTAATTTACATTTAATTTTTTTTGTTTTAACAAATTTACATAAAATTATTACTTTTTTAATAATTAATACATCATTTTATACAAATCATTACGCATTTATATTACACACATTTATTTATAAAATTTTAAAACATTTCTAATAAATTTTTTAAAGTAAAAATATATAAAACATCAAATTAAATGTTTAACTAAACAAAAACCTCCTAAAAAACACTTTAAACAACAACTTTTTCTAATAGCTTTTCAAAATAGTCTAAAACTTTTAAAATTTTGTTTTTATTCCAGCAAAAAACTAAAGAAAGTCAAAAAAACATCTAGTTTTTGTAAAAAAGTAGTATTTTTTTAGTACCTTTTTAAAAAATCATATTTTTTTTAATTCACTTGTTATCAAGAACTCAAGAAAAACGCTTAAACAATTTCAAAAAAAAATAACTTTTTTTAAAATAGTAGTATTTTAAGTACTTTTTGAAAAACTGCTTAAATTGCAAAAAATTTCAAAAAAATTTACTAAAATCTTAAGAAAAATTACATAAAAATGTGGAAAAATCACTTTTTTAAAAAATAGTAGTATTTTTTAGTACTTTTTTCTTAAATTCAAAAAAATGTTAACATCTTCTGCTCAACAATAATATTGTTAAATAAAAATTAACGAAAATTAAAAAATATACATAAAAACTTTGTTTTATTTTCATTTAAAACATGGAAAAGGTAAGTATTAACTAGAGTCCTTCTCGTAAGGACCTTAATAACTGATTCTTAAGACAAAAACAAACTCATTATATTTACTTTAAGATTGAGCTAGAAAAAAGAAAGAGTTTGTTTTAAAATTTAAATTTTGTATTAGAAAACTATTTAAACACAAAAAATGTTAAATAAAAGTGTTTTTTTTATAAAAAAAAAGTAGTATTTTTAGTACTTTTTTAAAAAAGGTCACATTCACTAAAACTATCCCTTAAAAACTCCAAGAAAATTATGGAAAAATTCTAAAAAAAACTAGGTTTTACAAAAAAAAGATGATTTTAGTTATAAAATTTACCACAAAGTACTTTTAACAAATAGCAGTAGATTTAGTACTTTCTGAAAAAAAGGCATAAATACGTTTTTTAGTAATAAAATTTCACGATAAATGTCCAAAATTAAGGAAATTCTAACAAAATAAACGATTTTCTCTTCATGACTTCATCCTTCTCTTGAGGACGTATGAGTGATATGTAATTAAATGTGTTTTGGAATATCAAGTATACGCCACCAGTGTCATGCTGTTTATGCAAAATCTAGGAAGGAGTTGTCCTAGCCAATTCTAAGTGTGATTTTCGGATCGAGCATGTGGAGTTCCGAGTTAAAAAGAGTTTCGGGCCTTCTAGGTCCAGCGGTTTCCGAGATAAAAGCAAAAAACTAAAAATCCACAATTGAGTAAAATTGCAAATCAAATTTCTTAGACACTAGCAGCTAAAAGTATGGACAACAACCATATATAAAGGTGTTTTAACAACTAAAGCATACTTTAGGGTGTTACTATACACTAATAGTTGGGGGGAGGGAAAATTAAGAAAATTTCAAGAAAACAACAGTTTTTAAAAAGTTTTATGAAGGATTCTGAAAGTGAACAGGATTCTTAACATATTTAAGGACTTTTTCCTTTATTTTCTTCATAAGTTTCCTTTAAAACTGCACACTTAAAGAGTTCTTAAATAAGCACTAAAATCTGTTTAAAAACAAACTTCTTAAGCAAACTGTTGGTGTTACTAGTGTTGCCAAAGCTCCCCAAAGTCTGCTATATGTTTTCTAACAGTTACACTTAAGTCTAACTAACAACAAACAAGCAAGTTGTTACAACATTTCATATACAGTTTTTGACTGATAACTTTTAATATAAGGACTGTAAATGTTCAAAATCTTCACAATGTCCATTTAACAATGATTTTCTATCGAATTCATTAAGAAATTCCCTTCCTAAAGACTTTTTTTAAATTTTAAAGAATTTTCTACAAATTCTTAAAAAAAACACCCCAAAGTATGCTTTAGTTTTAATTATTTACCTAAATGGTAGATGTCCGCACTATTTATTTACCAAGTGTCTTAGAAAAACGATTTGCAATTTTACTCAATTGTGGATTTTTAGTTTTTTGCTTTTATCTCGGAAACCGCTGGACCTAGAAGGCCCGAAACTCTTTTTAACTCGGAACTCCACATGCTCGATCCGAAAATCACACTTAGAATTGGCTAGGACAACTCCTTCCCAGATTTTGCATAAACAGCATGACACAGGTGGCGTATACTTGATATTTTTGAATTTTTTAATTAAATAACAATCATACGCCTAAGTTAGGTTTCAAGGCTTTTTGATTAGATAAAACATAGTTTTTCATTGATTTTTCGTCCTTTTTGTTAAATATCAGGGTTATTTGGCTGCAGTATTGAAGGGGAAGTGTTGTGAAAGATTTCTGTTATATATTTTCGGGGAAAATCTTTTAGCAAATGGCAGAGTAAAGCAGAGAATGTTAAAGTTTTTTGAAACACCTCAACTTATTAAAGTTTTTTGAAGTAATTTTAATGCAGAAAAGAGAATAATTAGTAGAAATTTCAAATTTGTGTATCTCTTTATGTTATCTAGAAAGTTAACTACTAAAAGCGAAGAAAATTTCTTGTTTAAACTTAGACACTTAAGCATTTTAGAGGTTTTGGGTGGGTTTAAATGCATGTTCTATTAACTTTTTGTTTGTTTGCTAAAAGTTTTCTTAAAACATTAGTTCTGTTTAAAAAACCAGACAATATAAACACTTAAGCAATTTAGGTATGAGACTATATGTTTAATATTCTAGATAAACAGTCTTTTTTAATGTTATTAAATGTGTAATTTAAGAATATCGAACTATTTCTATGCAAACGATTAAAGACATTAAGTTTTTAAGGAAATCATAAAGATTTCTTTAAACTTTTTAACTCAATTACTTTCTCCTTAAAAATTGTTTTAAAATGAAGTTATTAAAACCCATTTAGACACTTAAGCAAAGCAGTTTCGAACTAATTTAATGTAAACAGTTGAAGATATCATGTTTTTAGGGAAATTTAAACATTTTAACTCAATTACTTTCTTCTTCAAACTTGTTTTTTAAATGAAGTTTTCAAAAGCTATAAAGACACTTCAGCAAAGCAGCTGTGAACAAATTTTACTTGAACAACGAAAATCATATTCTTTTTAAGGAATTCAAGATGATTTCTTTTAACTTTTGAACTCAATTGCTTTCATTGACAAACTTGTTTAAAAATGAATTTTTTAAAAGTCATTTGGACACTTAAGCAAAAGTTGTTTCGAACTATTTTTAAGTAAACATCTAAATACATTAAGTTTTTCATGAATTCAAGAAGATTTAACCTTTTAACTCAATTACTTTCTCTTTTAAACTTGTTTTTCATATGAAGTTTTCAAGAGACATTTAGACACTTAAGCAACGCAACAGCACCAAATCAAAAATATTTCTTATGACTTTCAACTTAATAACGTCCTTCTTTAAAGTTTACTTTTAAATTAAGATTTTAAATGTAATTTCGACACTTCAGCAAAAAGCCGCTGTGAGCAAAATTTACTTGCTGAATAGAAACCATTCACTTTTTAAACAAATCAACAAGATTTCTTAAACTTTTTGAACTAAATTTCAAACTACTTTAATAATTGTGTTGTTAGAAGGTTTAGACAACCTTTTAGACACTTAAGCAAAGCATCTGCGATCAAAATTTACTTGCAGAATAGAAACAATTTCTTTTTAAACAAATCAACAAGATTTCTTAAACCTTTTTAACTTAATTTCAAACTTCTTCAATAATTATATTGTTTACAGGTTTGGACATCAGTTTCGACACTTAAGCAAAGCTGTTGTGTTCCAAATTAACTTGAAGACTATAAATCTTTCTGTTTTTAAGCAATACAACAAGATTTTTTAAACGTTTTTAACTGAAATCCAAACTACTTCAAAAATTGTTTTGTTAGAAGATTTGGACAGCAGTTTCGACACTTAAGCAAAGCTGTTGTGTTCCAAATTAACTTGAAGACTATAAATCTTTCTATTTTTAAGCAATTCAGCAAGATTTCTTGAAACTTTTTGAACTGAATGTTTAAACTCCTTTAAGTTTTTCTTAAAAGACTTTTAGACACTTAAGCAAAATGGCTGCAGGCAGTATTCAGTTGGATTTTGTGATGAAAACTCCTAATAGATCAAATCAAAATTAATAAACCAAACTGATAAATAAGAAAAACCAAAAAGAAATAAAAAGATTAACTTGTGTTTTTTTTTTTTGTAGGATTTTTAAAAAAATTGTTTTTTATTTTATTTAAGAAAAATAAAATTGGAAATTTGTTTTTTTTATATAGGTTTTTTTGTTTTTTGTTGTTGTTGTAGTTGTTTTTTTTATATAATTAATAATAAAAATTGTTACTATACAAACTTAAATGTGATAATAATAGTAAATAAACTTAATAAAATAAAACTTAAAATTAAATAATAATAATATAATTAAATACAATAAAAAAACAAAATATTAAAATAAAAAAGAAAATAAAAACAAAACATTAAAGAAGTATTTTTATTATTATTTAAAAAGAAAAGAAAAGTTTTAAAATTAAACATTAATAGTTAAAAATCTTAAGAAATTTTAAAAATAATAATATTTTGCCACTTGTTGTTTAAGCAGTTTTTTTATAATTCAAAAAAAGAAATTAAAATAAATTTTCAACTCGCAGAGTTTTTTTCTTAAAAATTTTATACAAAAAAAATCATCTTTTGGAAAAAAATGTTTTTAAATATTTTTTTAACAAAAAAAAAAACAAAAGGTTTTAGAAACCATAATTTTTTTTAAATTTGAAAAAGAAACTTAAAATTAAATTATTTTTTTTTAGTTTTAAGTTTAAGTATAGGTTTTTTTTTAAAAAAATCAATTAATACATTTAATAATTACAAATTTGTGTGTGTGTGTAATTTGTTTTATAATTAATTTTTTGTTTTAATTAATACAAGCTTAAAGTTTAAAAATTGTGTTTTTTTTAAATAACATTAATTTTTTGTTTTTAATAATTAATAAGGACAATTTTCTTTTTTTTTTCTTAAATTGCATGCATTTGATTTTGTTTTTTTTTATAATTATTTAAGATTAACTTTGTACAATAAATATTTTTCTTTTATTATAATTTATAGTTTTTTTTTTAAATATTATAATTAACAGCAAAATTGTTAAAAAAAATTATTTTATAACTTTTCTTTTTCCTTTAGTAGGTTTGCCCGCCCCTGTAAATTATTTAAAAAAAAGGTTTAAATTTTAAGGAAATTGTTTGTTTTTAATAAATAATTAAACCTTTTTTGTTGTTTTTTGCTAAATGATTTTCTGTTGTTTTTTTTGTTTGTTTAAAGTTTGTTTAAATGTTAAATGGTAATTTGTTGGTTTTTCAGTCTCGATCATTTAAAATTGTATTTGTTTTATAATTTTTTTACACAAATTCTCTTCTTTAGATAAAGAACTTTACACAAGGAAAGTTTTGTTTGCTTGAAAGAGAGACAGAGAGAGAGTGCATTCTCTTGCTTAAACATAAAAACCTTTACAACAAAAGCCAACTAAAACAAAATAAATACTGTAAACAGCTTTAAAAGGTTTCAAAAGCTTTACTCTCTCATTCTCTCTTTCTCTTACGAAAAAAATTTAAACTTTCTCTAGCTTAAACACTTTCCTTTGATTACAAAGCTTTATTTATGATAACCAGCATAAAGCTTTTAACACTTACGCCTCTAACATAACTTTTTGCTGTAGTGTTGTTGTTGTAGTGGAGGCGGCTGCTGCTGTGGTGGTGTTGTTGTTGTTGCTGTTGTTATTGTTGCCATTATTGCTGGAGGTGGCTGTTACGGTAACATCGGCGGAGACCGTGGGATAACGTTGAGCCGCTGTGGCAGCTGCCACTAAAGCTTGCAATTTACTGGGTGGTGGTGTGGGTGATTTCTTGGACAAATTTAAAGGCTGTTGAGAATCAGCTATATCCACCTGGAGTTCAAGTAGACGAGGAGGTGTATTCATTTGTGAGGGCGAGGGACGTGGCGGTGAGACCGAGGCTGAGGTGGAGTGAGGCGACTGGAAATACTGACAACCTGCTGATGATGAGTTCGAAGAGGAGGCGGAGGAAGAAGACGATGATGAAGAAGATGTTGAAGAGGTGGAGGAAGATGACGAAGAAGAGCCATTACTGCTGGGCGACACCGATTGCTGGCGTTGATTAATGGTGGTGGTGGTTATAACGGAATGTCCGGGCCAACGTGCTGCCGCCGGGCTGCTGCTGGGCGGTGAGGCTAGATTGTTATTAAGTCCCGCATTGCTGGTGGTGGTGGAGGGTGAATTGCAATTGTTGTGTGGTGAAGTGCTGGAGTTGGGCGAATTGCTGCCATTGCTATACAAATTGTGCATTTGCATTTGATGATGCAAAGGAGCCGGACTGCGACTGCCAGGTCCATGAGGCGAGCATACAAGTAAAGCATTCGAAGAGTTGGCCGAGGGCTGAGTATCTCTCATTATATAGTTTTGTATAATATCCGAGCGTTTCATTTGTTCGGGAGTCATGCGTGGCTCGGCCATTAGAGATTTCGCCAAAACCGAGTGGGTGCTGGACAAAGAAGAAGTCTGCTGCTGCTGTTGTTGTTGTGTAGAAGCCGCATTCGAATTGGTGGGTGTGGGTCTGGTCAAATGCATATGCAATTGGCTTTGGTGTTGAGCAATGGCTGGTGGTGAGGCCGACAAGGGATTAGGCGGGGAATGCGTGGCCTGTGGCACCAGTAAAACCGGCTGTTGCGTTGAAGCAGCTGGATTTATAGCTGCTGTTGAGTTTATGCTACTGCTGCTGCTGCTGGCTGGTGGTGGTGGACTTTGGGCATTATGATGTGGGGGACTGTTTGAAGAGGCGGGTAATTGCGGCATTGTAATTTGTGTAGAACTGCTGGCATCAGCCTCCGTGCATTCATATTCTCTATGCCTTAAGGCGCGGAATTTCTTGTGTGGCTTATAGGCCTCATCCATTAAAGAGTTCGTATCATATAAAGGAGGAGCCTGTAATACTCTCTTCAACACGGGCATATCATCTACAATTTGTCTTTTTAAGTTAAGCGTAGAATTAGCAGAAGAGTTGTTGCTATTGGACGTTGAACTGGCTGGCTGTTGACTCAAAGGTTGTGGTGATCTGACGGGCGAAACCGAAACCGTTACTTGTGTGCCGCTATTGTTTTGACCCTCAACCACATTACAGTCCAAAGCATCATCCACACTGGAACGAGGACTGGAACAGGAAGAGGAACCGCCCGAGCTAACATTTTTACTGCACTCATTCTTCTCATTGCCCGATTCGATGCCCGAGTCGGTGGGTGAGTCTAGTTTGCGATAACGATGTGTAGCATTGGCCGCTGCTGTTAAATGATGATGCAGCTGTTGGTGGGAATGAGCTCGGACAATGGGTGTAATGGTTAAGCCATTTTGGGTTAAATGAGCATGACTGCCCACCACCATATCCAATTCATTGGTGGAATCACCGGACGAACCGGAATTGGCACGATTGCGTAGAGGGCAAGTACCGGACAAGGTGGCGGCCAACAAGGGAGCCGAAGAAGCCAAAGAAGAGGTCTGTTGGGGTAGCAAATGATTGAGATGTTTATTAGCTGAGCTGGTATTATTTGTGGTAGTGCTGGCGGCTGGATAATCCAAATCATTGGACTCTGTGCTAGAAACCGAACCCAAAGGACTTTTAGCTTCACCCACCTCCATGCGTTGATCTTCCCAATTATGCGGACTCTTGGATAAAGAGGGCTGTTCATCCTCCATCGACCACATTTGTTGACGCAACAGTTCCTTGTGTTCTGTGCGAAAAACCACCAATTTCTCTGTGTGCAAAGTACTCAAAGTGCGCAAATCGGGCATAGTCTCCAGTAACTTGCTCATGAAATCCGGCTGATCAGGACGATTTTGATTGATAATAGTCTGCAGACAACCCTTCAAGCGACTATACATTTTCTCGATCAATTCAATATTGCGCAAACCCGGCCGATCGGGTGTTATCAAGACAATAGCACAGAATAGACCAATTTCGGCATCTGTTAAATTCATGGAATTCATGCGTTCGGCAAAATTGAAAGTAGAATCTACCAGGAAGCGAGCATTGGCACCATTCTGTATAGCATCACGACGCATAACCTGACCATTTAGACAGATAATGCTATTTATGGAATTATCAAACATGCAAATCAAGCGCACGAATAAAGCATCAAAGAGACCAGCCTTTAGAAGGGTGAATTTGTCATCTTGTGATAGTAATTGGAAGCCGGGTATCATGCCAGCAAAGTCAATAACACCACGTATAACATGGGCAAAACGCTGGGAGAATTCCTGTTCGGACTGTAGTTCAGGGGCGGGATTAAGAGGGCAGGCCTGAAAAGATAAAGAAAATGAACAGAAAATATACATGAGCAACAGCTTAACAGATGTTCGTTCTAATCTAAATGATGAAAATGCGGAAAAACCTTGCATGTTTTAAGGAAATTAATATATTATTATTATTATTATGATTGTTGTTGTTGTACACAACAGTTATTAAATAAGTTCACGCGAAGGTCAACAGGAAAACGAATTGTAATTATTTGTAATAGAAATATCAATGAAAGAAATCAATATTAATAACAAACACGCCTACAAAATGACATTTTCTAATGACATTTAAAGAGCTTGCCAGCAAAACTATGTAAAAGTCAAGGTTAATAAACCTTTAAAAAGTTCAAGGTAAAACTTTTTTATTTCATCATTTTGCTACACAAAACTACTATTTCTTTTCCGGTTTTGTCAAGCAAATTTACTTATGATTAAATATGCCCACAAGTGACGTCATTTGTTTAGAAAAAAATAAATCTTTTTCTAGTTATTCTACATCAACAAAAAAAAGAAAACTAATAGATAAAATAGCAAAATTATAAACAAAATATATATAAATATAAAATTAACCTTGAAATTTTTATATAGACTAGAAAAAAAAACCACTACACGTGCAAAAAAGTTAGACTAAAGAAATTAAACAAAAACTATTTTAATATTTTGCATTCTACAGAGAGAGAGAGAGAGCGAGAAGAAAGAGAGCAAACAAAAAAACAAGAGCATTTAATAATATTTAGCCTTGGTCAAGTGCAAATTGCCGGCATTGTAAGTAAAATATCAAAGACACAAAGAAAACACATATATACTAAAAATACCGGTGCAGAAATAAGCAAAAAGTGTGAAATTTAAACCGGAAATAAAAAAACAACAAAGAAAATAACACAACAAAATCCCAGTATTAATGTTTACAACATAAACAAAAACTAAAAGAAATTGCAAAGTTTTAACAAGACCAACCTTAAATTCTTAAGAAATTCTTAAAAACTCTTAAAATTTTCTTAAAATATATAAAAACCAGTATTTGGCTTTAAAAACCCAGTATTAATGAAAACCTAATACTTTTTAGTTACTAATAACTTTTGAATTAATAATTCGTAAGAAAAAATTTTAAAACTTAAAATTTTTTAAAGAAATTAAAACAATTTTTTAAAAATTACAAAAAGAAATTTCCCAGTATTTTAAAAAATTCACATAAAAATTGCTTTTGTACAAAAACAAAAATATTAGAAAAATACTTTAAAAAGTAATACAACAAATAATAATAAAAGAAGCCTTAAAAAGCTTTACAAAACCCAGTATTTAGCTTAATATAAAAAACCAGTATTTTTAAAAGAAACTTTTTTAAACAAAAAAATTCTCTATATTTTGCTTTAGCTTAAAAGATAATTATAAAATTGAAAAAAATTTTAAAGAAATTAAAAAAATGTTAAATATTCAAAAAATTAATTTCCCAGTATTTTAAAAAATTTACATAAAAATTGCTTTTGTAAAAAAACAACAATTCTAGAAAAATACTTTAAAAAATAATACAATAAATGAGAACAAATAAATCCTTAAAAAGCTTTATAAAAACCAGTATTTAGCTTAATATAAAAAACCAGTATTTTAAAAAAATATTAAAATGCAACAAAAAATTCTCTATATTTTTCTTTAACTTTTAAAATTATTATAAAAATTAAGAAAAATGGAAAAATTTAAAAAAATTTTAAAGAAATTAAAACAAAATTGAAAAAATTAATTTCACAGTATTTTTTAAAAATTTACATAAAAACTGCTTTTATATAAGAAGAAAAATTCTATAAAAATACTTTAAAAAATAATACACTAAATAGCAACATTTAAAGCCTAATAAAGTTTCAAAAAAACCCAGTATTTAGCTTTATAAAGAAAACCAGTTTTTTAAAAAGAAATTTCTTTTAAACAAAAAAAATCTCTTTAATTTGCTTTAACTTTTAAAATTATTAAAAAAAATTAGAAAAATATTAAACCTTAAAAAATTTAAAGAAATTAACAAAAAAAAATAAAAAGAAATTTCCCAGTATTTTAAAAAATTTACATAAAAACTGCTTTTATAAAAAAACAAAAATTCTAGAAAATTATTTCAAAAAATAATGAGAACAAATGAAGCTTTAAAAATCTAAATAAAAACCCAGTATTAAGCTTTGTATAAAAAACAGTATTTTTAGAAAAAAATTTAAAATTATAAAAAAAAATTGTTTTCTTGTTAATTTTTTAAGTTTTATAATAAAATTTAAAATATTTTCCCAGTATTTTTTTTAACTAAATAGAAAATAAAATTTTTGTTTTAAAAAATTTCTTAAAAATTACTTTAACATTAACTATTTTTGAAAAAATTATAAAAATTTAGTGTTTTTTTTAGAGAAGTAATAGTTTTGTTTAAAAATAAAAAATCAGTATTTTATTAAAAAAATTTTTAAAAATTTTAAAAAAATTTAGAAAAATTTAAAAAATTCTTAAAATTATTAGGGTTTTACAAAAGTAAATTTTGCCATAAAAATTTAAAAAAATTAAACCAGTATTTTGTTTAATAACTTTTTTGGAAGAAAAGTTAAATTTATTTAGTGTTTTTTTTGTTGTTATAAGTAAAAGGTTTTCTCTCTTTTTTTTGTTAAACTTTTTTGTTATTTGTTTAATTTTGTTGTTTTTTTTCTGTCTTTAAAGATAAACATTTATTAACAAATTAATTTTATAAAATATATTCTTATTTTTAATTTAGCCAAGGTCAGTTAGAACGTCATTTTTTGTTTTGTTTAAGCAGAGTTATTTAGTTAATATTGTTGTTGTTAAATGAATATATATTTAAATCTATTGTTACGTTTTGGTTTTAGTCATCAACAGCAAGTGTTAATTTTTTTAATAAAAACACCAAAAAAAAAGAAATTATTTTTAATTATAAATAATTAAAGAAAATAAATTAAATAAAGAGAAATAATTGTTTTTTAAAAAAAACAAGATTAGTTAGAGCAAGTTTTTATATTGGAAATATTTGCCATTAGAGGGACTATGACAGGTATTTTTTTGTATAAAGGAAATTTTTAACTAATTTCATATTTAAAGAGAATGTTATTAATCTTTTTATTTTTCTTGTTGTTGTTTAATATTTATATAGAAATTTGCACATGTCAGAATTTTATATAAAAATTTTATTATTGAAAAAAAAAGAACGCAGCACAGACGACCTTGATGAGTGTTATTTTTTAACCTTGAAAAGTTTTTTTTTTTTTTTTTTTTGTTTAACACAAAATTTCGTATCTATACAATACAAACAATAAAGCTAAACACAAACAATAACAATATATTCTAAATAATAAAAAAAAAAGTTTAGAACTTTGATATAACAAATAAATTAACAAAAAAAAAAAAAAAAAAAAATCGAGAAAAAGAAGAGAAAGTTAGGGGGTAAACAAAAGGGTTGTGAACAAACATCCCCTGGGTTTTAATTTAATAGTTATGATTAGAAATTTCTGTAAATTAATTTAATAGACTTAATAAACAATATAATTTAAAATGACTATTGCTGCTGCTGTCTTTCTATAAACAACCTTGCAAATAAAATTGCATATTTACTAATAAATAAGGAAATATTTTTTTAGCTTTTTTTTATAATTCACATGACATTTACATTTCTCTATAATAATACCAGAGAATAAAGTATAGTTTAAAAAAAAATTTCTAATCAGTTTTAACAAAAACAATCACCTACAAAAAAAAACTATAAAATTGAGTCATTTGTGTGGCAATAAAAAAATAAAATAAAAATATATAAAGAAAAATTCTAATTAAAACAAAAATATTACTTATTAAAGAAAAAACCTTGTTATCATAAGCTGTATAGTTGTATGTGTGTGTGTATTTTAACATAATTTTATTACTAATTATTTGTTTAATATCAATGAAGGCTGAGTTTTTAATGAAGAAAAATCTTATTTAAAATAATTTCCTGGTTTAAAAATCTTAAAACATACAATTTAAGTTTTACACTTAAAATAACACACAAACTTTGTGATTAACACCTTTTTCAAAAAAAAAAAAAAAAAAAAAAAAAAAAAAAAATAAATACAAAAAAAAACATTGAAAATCTAAAAGGTTTCTTTTAGTAAATTAAGTTTAAACATTAAAAAAAAAAAGATACAAATATGTTAATAAGACTACAAATACTAGTTGTTAACCTTGTTTTTAAACTTTGTTAAAGGTAATTTTAAATTAAACCAGAACTCTTAATATCACATCAAAATTAAAACAAGAACGAATTTTATAACACGCTACATTGAAAACTCACAGTTTAATAAAACGAAACTTAAAGTAAAAAAATTTATAAAAAAATAACGGGAAATTTTTGAAAATTTGAATTTTTTAAAACAAGAACGTATTTTACAAAACGCTACATAAAAAACCCATATTTTATAAAACGAAACTTAAAGTTAAAGTAAAAAAAAATATGAAAAATACTGGGAATTTTTTTAAAAATTTGAATTTTTTCCATATAAATATTTTTGTAAAATTAAAAACAAAATAAACAAAATAAACAAAATTTTCTAATAATTTTCTTTATTTAAACATAAATACGGGGAAAATTTTATTTAAATATTTTAAATTTCTTTTTAATTAAAAAATTTACTAAAATTTTTGTAATTTTTTAAAATTTTAAAAAAATAGTGGGAATTTTTTTTTAAATACTGGTTAAAATTTTCTAAAGGTTTTCTCTATTTAAACACAAATACTAAGACATTTTTATTTATATACAATAAACATTCTTCAAAATTTCTTTTTAAATAAATTTTTTTTTTTTTGAAATTTGTGTAATTTTTTTTTTTTTAAATTTAAAAAAATAGTAGGAATTTGTGTTAAAAAATACTGGTTAAATTTTTTTACAAAGAAAAATTAAAGTTTTCTTTAAATAGTAATCGATTACAACAAAATTTTTACATTTCTTACAAAATTTCTTTATATTTAACAAAAAAAAACTAAACAATACTGGGGAATTTTTGAGAAAATTTAAATTTTTTTTAAACAAAATTAAACAAAATGTCTACTAGTTTTATTAAATTAAAGAGAAATACTGGGAAAATTTATATAATAAATTTTCTTTAGAATTCCTTTTTAAATAACATTTTTTGAAATTTTTAAAAATTTTTAAAAAATAGCGGGAATTTGTTTTAAAAATACTGGTTAAATTTTTAAAAATTTTTAAAAAATAGCGGGAATTTGTTTTAAAAATACTGGTTAAATTTTTTCAAGGAAAATTAAAGTTTTCTTTAAATAATAACCGTTTAAAACAAAATTTTTACCTTTTTAACAAAATTTCTTTATATTTTAATAAAATTAAACAATACTGGGAAATTTTTAGAAAATTTTAAATTAAAATTCTTTAGTTAGTTTGAAAGGAAGATGTACATATATACATCAAATCCGAAGAAATACACTTAGGCCTCTATCGTGAGCTCCTTAACCAGTACCACAGATGAGAATCGAACCACCCACCACCTCCGGTCTACCAGACTAGAGCACTAACCACTAACCTATCGGAGGCGCCACTTCTTTAACAAAACTTTTGATATTTTATGAAAAAAAAACCCAAAAATTACACAATTTTTTTAAAAAATATTATTTTTTTATAATTTTCACAAATTTTCTAAAAATTTCTTAAAAATACTGGTAAATGATTTCTTAAAAAATTTCCTCATATAAAACTAAATTTTGGGGGATTTTTTTCTTCAAACTAAAACAGTTCCTTTAAAAGCTTCCACAAACATATAGTGTTTTTTAATAAAATTTTAATAAATCTATATAAATTTGAACAATTTTCTAAAGAAATTCTTTAAAATACTATTAAAATATTTTTTTAAAAAATTTTAAAGATTTTTTAAAAATTTTTATTATTTAAATTTTTTTTTGTATTTTTCAAAATTTTCTTAAAGAAATTTAATAAAAATTTAAAAATATTTTTTAAGACTAATTTTTTAATGTTTTTTTTAACTTACCAATAATGTGGGCATTGAATAGGAGGGGCACTCACGCGCTCTCTGACGCATGGCCGCCACCTTTTCTTTTGTAAATTCACAGGTTTCCAAATGAGCTCTCAATACGGCTGACAATAGACGCGGTTGATCATCCAATTCACCGGACAAGGCTCGTTGTTGGCCACGATTCTGTGTTGACTGTTGCATGGCAGCCAATATGCGAGCCTTTTCACGTTTCGGCACACGACCAAATCGCACCGCTAAAAATAGAGAAAAAACAAAACAAAAACAACATTATTACAATTATCAAAAAAACAACAACAGGTGTATTTTTTTTTTAAGTTTATTATAAACAGCTGGAAAAAAAGGACCTTTTGAAAAGGGTTTTTGTTTGAAAGGAGCTTATGGTTTTACAAAAAGGAAGCTTGTAATGTTTTAAGTAGGTCATTGCCTTGGTTTGCTGTTTTGTTCAAATTGTAGTTTACAGCTGTCTTTGTTTTTATATTAATAAATAGTTGTTGTTATTGTTATACTTTCTCTTTTTGTTGTTGTTGCTGTTTAAACAATAATAAAAAAACTATTTTTTTACACAAAAATTATTCACCCACATTTGTTTTTTGGAGGGGTTTTTTGCTGTTACTAAAAAGTCACGTTTTTTTGAGAAAATATTTTTTTTTGTTTTTGTTTTAGAAACTCTAGATTAAGAGGTCATGACCCAGAAATTTTTTTGTTTAAGTAGTTTATGTTAAACTGTTTGTTTGTTATATTGTGGTAGCTGTGTTACTTTCATTATTGAGCGTAGTAGAGAGTGAGAGACAGTGAAGAGAAAAAGCGTATGAGAAGAAGCGTGTGTGTGTGTGTGTTTTGTTCACAAGCTAGAAGAAAGAAAGTTAAGATCTTCAAGAAGCTGTTTTCTTTCTTCTTATCAATGCCAAAATGTACTTTAATTTATTTACATTTCATCTTTAGATTTGTTAGCTTTTTTTTTTTTGATTCCTAACTAAAGTGTGTTAATGTGTGTGTTAAATTTTTGGGTGTTTAGAAATTGAGGTTGAAAAGAAAGTAAATATTAAAATGATAAATGTTTGAGCTAAATAAAAATTAGATTAAATTAAAGATTTAAGGCCAAAAGTTAAAAAAATTTTAATTAAATAAAAATAAATTTCAAAATTTTTTTTACAAAATTTTCAAAGTTTTATAACTTTGTAAATTTTTAAGAAAATTTAAAGAAATTTTTTTAAAGTAAAGTAGAAAACATAAACTTTGTTTTAAAATAAAAAACTTTAAAAAATATTGAAAGATTTTTTTTTGTAATTTTTTAACAAAATTAAGAAAAATTTTTAAATTTTTTCAATTTTTTTCTTAATTTTCGAAATTTTTTTAAACATTTTCTTTATAAAATTTTAAAAACACAGCTAATAAATAAATTTTCTTTTAATTTTTTTAAATTTAAAATAAATTAATTTAAAATTTTTTCAATTTTTTGAAATTTTAAAAATTTTTTAAAATTTTGTTAAAAAATTTAATTTTACAAATTTTTACAACTTTAACAATTATTAATTAAATCCAATGAAATTTATAACAATTAATCATTTAAACCTAAACATTGTTTTAAAATAAAATTTGTTTAAAAATTCTAAAAAACTTAAAAGAAATTTAGAATTTCTTACACAAAACATGTTTTAGCTTAATATTTTTTACACATTTTTTGAAAATGTTATAACTTTAACATATTTCACACAAATTAAACAAAATTTAAAAACTCCAACAAACTCAAGTTAAACTTTAAAATAAATAAAAAATATCATAAAAATTATAAAGATTCTTTAAAAAAAATCTTAAAAAAAGTGAAAAAATTTTCAAAATTTAAAAAAAAATTTTTTGAATTTTTTTAAAAATTCTTTAAAAATTTATAAAAATTCTTATACATTTTTAAAAAATTCTTTAAACAAATTAAAATAACCATAAATCTGTAAAACTAAATTTTCTTATACAAAAAAGAAGATTTCTCTTTTATTTAAAACAAATTAATATTCATAAAAAAGTGAAATACTAGATTGAAAATAAAACTATTTTTAATTGATTTCAAACCAATCAAAGTGAGAGGAAATCTCTCTTTTTTTATACAAAAAAAAAAACATAAGAAACCAGCCAAAGCATTTAAACATTTTTACTAGCTTTCAAACCAAACCATCATATAGTAAATAATAGTACTACTGACATACTTTTCTTTTCTTTCTTTTTTATTTATTTTATTACATTTCATTTCATTTCATTTCTTCTAAAAAGCAGCTTTCAATATAAAAAAAAACAAAAAGCCGGCGTTTTTTTTTTTTCAAAATCAAATACTACAAACTCGCTTAAGGAGGAGCAAAACAAACCAGGTCAAATGAAAATGAAAACTGAACATAAAAAAAAAATTGTTTGAATTGAAAATAGAAAACAAAAAATAAATTGGAGCGCGTTTTTAGAGAAAAATTAAGCCAACAAGCTGTTAAACTAAACATTGAACATGCTTGTATGGACAGACAGACAGACAGCACACACACAAACAAACAAGTTTTTAGTTTAGTGAAGACAACTTTCATAAGGTGTCTGTCTAGTTTAAAAGAGCAGCTAGCGCCCCCCAAAAACAGACACACAGCGAAAATAATCATAATAATAACAAGAGAAATACAATAATAATAACAACAACAAAAAGTTGGTCAAAAATGAAAATAAAGAGAAATTGTTTTTAGAAAAAAAAGTGAGTAAAAGATTTTAAGAAATTTAATAATTTTTTTTTTTTTAAATTAAGAAAAATTACAAAATAATGCAAAAAATGTTAAACATTTATAGTCTCATAACTTTAGTAATAATAAAGATATTTTAATTATTTTTGTAGCATAAGAATAGCAAGAACTTTAGGTATAATTGCTACAAGTTTGGCTCAAAAAGCTTTTCTAACAACAAAGTTATAAACATTTGAATATAAACAAAATTTTGAAAAAATATTTTTTTTAACAAAAATTTTGTTTAATGTTCAAAATCTTATAACTTGGAAACTGAAAATGATATTTGAATTATATTTGGCTCTAATAATAACAAGACCTTTAGTTATTATACCATAATAATAAAGTCATAATAATAAAGTTATAGGTATTTGAAAATGTACAAATTTTTAGAATAATATTTTTTTTTACCAAAAAATTTTGTTTAATATTCAAAATCTTATAACTTGGAAACTAAGAAAGCTATTTGAATTATATTTGGCTCTAATAATAACAAGACCTTAGGTTATAATTCTAACAAGTTTGATGTAAAAAGCTTCCCTAACAACAAAGTTATAAGCATTTGAAAAAAGTAAACATTTTTGTACAAATATTTTTTTTATCAAAATTTTCATTTATATTCAAAGCTTTATAACTTGAAAAATAACAAAGATAGTTTAATTATGTTTGTTTCTTTGGAAGAGCAAGACCTTAGAGTATAATTGCTAAAAGTTTGGTTTAAAATGGTTTCTTAACAACAAAGTTATAAACATTTAAAAAAAAAGAAAAAATGTTTGAACAAATATTTTTTAATAAAAATTTTCTTTTATTTTCAAAGTTCTATAACTTAGAAATTAAGAAAGATATTTCAATTATTTGTGACTTTTTGAAAAAACAAGACCTTAAGGTCTTATTGCTACAAATTTGGTTTAAAAAGCTTTGTTAATAACTAAAATCTAAAGAATTAAAAAATAAAAAAATAGAAAAATTTTATTTTGTTAACATTTTTGAGTTATTTTCAAATTCCTATAACTTTGATAAAAATTAAGATATTTTTATAATTTTTGCTTGAAACCATAACAAGACCTTAAGAAATCATTGTAGCAAATTTGGTGTAAAAAACTTGCATATTAAGCAAGTTATAAACAATTAAAAATAAAGAACATTTTGAAAATTTCTTAAATTTTTATATATTTTCAAAGTGTATTAACTTTGATAAAAATTGAGTAATTTGTATAAATTTGGCTTGCAACAATAACAAGGCCTTAAGAAATTATAACAACAAATTTGTTTTAAAAAAACTAGTTATAATTATTTGAAAAATTTCTAATTTAAAAACTTACGCGCATTGTGATAGTTGACATTGCCTTTTAATATACTTTTTAAAATGGGTAATTCTTCAGCCATTTTGTGTGTGTGTGTGTGTGTTTGTGTTTAATAAGTTAAAAAAATTTTTGGTTTTAAAGAGATTTAAGTTAAAATTTCATTTATATTAAAACATTGGTAATAAATTTTTTTTGTTTAAAATTATTTAAGAAGAGAAAAAATTGGCACAATTTCTTGTTTTTTCTAAAACACTTTTTCTTTTTCTATGAGAGAAATTTTTAGAAATTTTTTTGTTGTTGTTTTTTTAAAACAGGTACTTTTTAAGGAAAAAGTTTCCTTTTTTTTAAAAAAAAGAGGGACAACAAAACAATTTTTTTCTAAATTTTTTTATAAATTTTCTTGTTTGTTTTTTAATTTACTTTTGTTTAAGATTTTTTGAAATTAACACTTTTTTGTTAGTTTTTTTTAATATAAATTTTGTGTTTATTTGTTTTTGTTGTTGTTGTTTAGTAATAAAACAGGAACTTTCAATTACTTTTGTTTTTTTTTTTTAATTTAAACAAATTTTGGATTTTTGTAAAATTTTAGCGCGTAATCCTGGTTTGGTTAACGAGTTTTAAATCCAAAAATTTGTTGTTTTTTATTTTCTTTTTCTGTTTTTGTTTTAAATTAAGCTTTGGTTTGTGTTTTTTTTAATTTATATTTTTAAAAACTTTTTTGTAACAAAACTTTTTCAAAAATTTTCTTTTTATAAATATTTCTTTAAAATTTTCTTTAACTTTTTTTCTTCTAAGTTGCTCTTGTTATGGTTGGTTTATAACTAAAGATTTCTTTTGTTTTAAATAATTTTCATTGATTTAAAAAACAAATTTATTTATTGTTGTTTTTTTCTTTATTTTGTTTAAGCTTGTGATTATGTCAATGTTGTTGTTGTTATTATTATGTTTATTTTACTATTAAAAGTATAAAATCTATTTTTTTATATTATTTCCAATTTGATTTCAAAATAAAAAAACATGACAAAACTCGACAAGGTCTCGAACGCGACTAACTGTAAAAATCTTAAGCACGTTATGAATATACCAAAAAGGTATCAACACTACTCATACACTCTCAACTAATAACAAACACACACAAACACACGCATACTCTTGTTATTCTCTCTACAAAATTGTTTATTTTTTTCATTAAACAAAACAAAAAATAATCACACATTTTGTTTTACTCTCTTTTCATCTCTAACACCAATACATCACTTGTTTGGTGTGTCATTTTTAAGAGAGAGCTAAAGCTTTTTTTGTTCCCAGAAAACTGCTCTCGTTTTTAGTTTGGCTTGTAATGTCTGATTTAGTTTTTTACTCTTAAATTAAAGCAAATTTTGTTATGTGAAAGAAATTAAAGAGAGAAAATTACAGGAAATTAAATTAAAGGAAACTAAAGCTAGAAAATCAACGTTACATTTGAATAGTTAAAAAAATTTCATGATTTTAAGAGTTTTAAAAAACCTTTTTAGGGAAAAACTAAAAATTAAAAAAAAAACTTTTTTCAACTTTTCATATTTTCCAAACTTAACATCTTAGTTTGTATTGACAATTGGCTAAAGATTTTTACCACATTATAATCTGTAAGGTCTCTACTTTCTTGCTACCGAAGTTCATTTAATTTGCAAGAATATTTTTTTAGTTATCAAGCGATTTGTTAGGAAAAAATTATCAAAAATTTTTTAACTTATTTTTTTGTAATGAAATTTTCAAAATTTAATAATTTTTGTTGTAATTAACAGTTTTTAAGGATTTTTTCTACATTAAATTCATTAAGGTCTCTACTTTCTTTATAATCAAAATTATTTGCTTAATTTAAATATCAACAAAGTTTTAGACATTTTTATAATTCACTAACTTTTCGAAAAAAATTTTGAAAAAAATTTCACAATTTTTTAACTAAACAAATGTTAATAACTTTAGTGGTAATTAACAGTTTTTAAAGTTCTTTTCATCATTACATTCTTTAAGGTCTCTACTTGCTATACCACTCAAATTATTTGTTTAATTTTAATACCAACAAAGTTATAGACATTTTTATAATTCACAAAATTTTTTTTAAAAATTTTCAAAAAATTTTCCAATTTTTAATAACTTTTGTTGTAATTAACAGTTTGTTAATAATCTTTCTTTATTATGTTAATAAAGGTCTCTGCTTTTTAAAACTTAAAAATTCCTAAGTCTATTAGAGTTATTACTTTAGTTATAAGCAATTTCATTGTTAAAGGTTTGTTCAACATTTTCCAATATTCAAATGTTTATAACTTTGTTTGTATTTGAACTTTTTAAACAAATTTTTTAACATTTTATTCTTTAAGCTTTGTGGTTTCTATAAAACAAAAATCATTCAATTTTGTAAAAATATTTCCTAAGTTTGAGGCAGTTTTGTAAGTAAAAAAAATTGGTGAAATTTTAAAATTTTTCTCAAATTTTTTCCAAGTTTGAAATTTGAAAATTGTTTAAACATTTTATTCTTTAAGGTTTCTGGTTTTTACAAAACAAAACTTATTCAATTTGTTGTAATATTTCTCAAGTTTGAGGCAGTTTTGTAAACAAACAATATTTGGTAAAATTAAAATTTTTCAACATTATTTTCACTTTTAATTTGATAATAACTTAGCTTGAGTTTAACATTTTCTAAAATTTTTTAAACATTTTATTCTTTAAGGTTTCTGGTTTTTACAAAACAAAAATCATTCAATTTGCTGTAATATTTCCTAAGTTTGAGGCAATTTTGCAAGCAAACAAAATTTGGTGAAATTTTAAAATTTTTCTCAATTTTTTTCCAAGTTTGAAATGTTTATAACTTAGCTTGTGTTTAAAATTTTCTAAAATTTGTTTAAACATTTTATTCTTTAAGTCTTCTAGTTTTTATAAAACAAAACTTATTCAATTTGTTGTAATATTTCCCAAGTTTGAAGTAACTTTACAAGCATACAAAATTATTCAAATTTCAAAATTTAAAAAAAATTTTTTAAATTTTTAATTGTTTATAACTTTACTTGTGTTTAGAATTTTATAAAAAAATTTTCAAAATTTTGTACTTTAAAGTTTCTAGTTTGTATAAAACAAAAATCTAGCAATTTGTTGAAATATTTCCTATGTTGTAGGCATTTTTGTAGATAAACAAAGTTCTGCAAAACTTTGCTAATTTACCAAATGTTCCAGAGAAGAGAAAAACTTTGTTTAAGAGAAAACTTAATTTAAATATTTTTTGAAAATTTTAAAAATGTGAAAAAAACTTTATGAAAAGTTTCATTAACAATTAACAAGTTTATTTTTAATTTAAAAAAAAAAAATTTAAAAATATATTAAAATTTTATTTTAAAATAGTAAAAAATTTCTAAAAAGTTAAAAAAATTTCCAAAAATTTTCTTTTAACATTTCAGTGTTTTTCTTATAAAGTTTAGCCGGCATTTTATTAAACATTAAGAGAGCTTTAAACTTTTAAAAGTTTGTTTTTGGAAAATCTCTTTTTTCTAAAGAAACTGTTATATTAACACTCTCTTACTGTAAGCTCTTAATAAAAAATACTCTTTTTATATATAGAAGTATGAAAAGCTTTAGTGTTAATAAGTTAAAAAGCTTTAAAAATAAAACTTTTCACCATACATGTTGTATGACTAAAAACAGTGTTGTATTTTCTATACAAAAGCTTTTAAAAAAGCTTTTAATTTAAATTCTGTTAGCTGTTAAAAAGAAAAGCTTTTTTAAAACGAATAATACGTAAGTTTTAAAAGTTTTTTGTTTAAAATATTTAATGATTACATTAAACAATTAAATAATAATAAATAGTTTAAAACAACAACCTTGAACTTTAATTTGTTTAGAACAATTGAATGAAATATTAAGTTTGCCACATAATTAAATGACATTATTTAATTTAAAATAAATTATATGTATTTTTTTTTTTTTTGTTTTTAAAATTATTTAAAGGTTTAATTATACTATGTGTCCTTTTTAGTTGTTGTGTTGTTTCTGTGTGTGTGTGTGTGTTTGTGTGCTTATTAAAAGTAGAACGAGGGTAAAGTTTATTGCTATTTTATTAAGAGAGTGCTGCTGTTTGTATGTAGTTGTTGTTTGCTTGATGTATGAGTTGCCTTGGGTTCAATGACTTAATTTGCTTGATTTGCAAACAGAAAATTATTTTAAAAAAATATATCAACATTATATTGTTAACTTTTTAAATAAACAAAATAATTGTTTTATTAAACATTGAACAAATATATAAAAACGAAAAAGTTAATGTAGGTTGTTTTATGCGAAACATAAAAAATAATGTGTGTGTGTGAAATATGAGGTTGCTATTAAAGAATATAACAACAACATGATTTTATTTAAATATTTAAGGTTAATTTGTGTTTAATTAAATTTAAATAAATTTAAGGTTAATTTGAAAAAAAATCTTTTTTGAAAAAAATTTCCATTTTTGTTTAAAAATTATAAAGTTTAGTTAAGAAATTTTTAATTTTTTGTCATAAATTCTAAAAGCTTAAGGTCTTAGCTTTAAATAGCTATAAAAAACTTTGTCGAGTCTAAAGTTTAACTAAAGTTATATAGTTTTTGGTTTTTTAAGATTAAATTTGAAAAAAGTTCATTTTTTAAGAATTTTGTTTTAATTTTTGTTAAAAATTTAAAAATTTTTGTTTGAAATATTAAAAGTTTATATAATAAATTCTAAAAGCTTAAGGCGTTAGCTTTAAATAGCTATAAAAAACTTTGTCGAGTTTTAAGTTTAACTTAAGTTATAAAGTTTTTAGTTTTTTCTCTCAGAAAAGATTTTACCATTTTTTTTGAGAAAAAAATTTTTCATTTTTGCGAAAATGTTAAAAAGTTTTGTTTAAAATTTGTTCAACTTTTTTGCTAAATTCTTAAACACTAAGGTGTTAGCTTTAAACTTAAGAAAAGTTTTTTCAAATCTTTTAAGATTTACTCAAGTTATGATGTTTTTAATAAAAAAAAAGATTTTTTTTAAGAAAAAATTTTTCTTTTTTGCAAAAAAAAAAAAATATAAAGTTTAAGTTGAAATTTTTTTAATTTTTTCATTAAATTCTAAAATTTAAAGATTTTAGCTTTAAACTTCAAAAAAGTTTTTTCAAATCTTTTGACAGTTACTCAAGTTATGATGTTTTTATTAAAAAAGATTCTTTTTTTTTTTTTTTGAGAAAAATTTTTCATTTTCAAAAATTTTGAAGTTTTTTTTTGAAAATTGTTTAAACTTTTTTGCTAAATTGTTAAACATTAAACTGTTGGTTTCTAATTTATGAAAAGCTTTTTCCAATCTCTTGAAAATTTCTCAAGTTATGATGTTTTTAATTAAAAAAGTTTTTTTTTGAGAAAAATTTTTGATATTTGTTTCAAAAATTTTTAAGTTTAAATTAAAAATTTTTTAACTTTTTTGCTAAATTCTTAAACATTAAGGTGCTAGCTTTAAGCTTAAGAAAAGTTTTTTCAAATCTCTTGAAAATTACTCAAGTTATGAAGTTTTTAATAAAAATAGAAAAATTTCTATATTTTTCTTGTTGTTTTTTTTGTTAGCAATTTTCAAAAGTAATTAATTTTCCTGCTATCTTCTTGTATGTCAAAGAAAGCTGACTCAGCTGCTTTAAAAGCATAAATTTTTTAAAGAAAAAAAATTCAGGTTAAACAATAAACAACCATTACATACATATAAATGAACATAACAGTCATGATACCAACAGTAGCCACTATTAACTTGTCTTTTTTTTTCTTTATTTTTATAATTATATTTCTTACAATAATAAACAAGTGAAAGTGAAATTGTTAACATTAAATGAAATAGAAACTTAAACAAAGTCAATGACTTTTATCGACAATCAAAAAAACACACAATTATTACTAGAGTAAATCTAAAAAAAACACAACATTAAATAAACAAAACACGTTTCCATTAAAAAAAAAACCTAAAAATATACAAAAAACTAAACTTTCACTTTTACTTTCGCATCATTAAACTAAAGAAAAACACCATACAAACACATTTTGCTTTCATCATAAAACTATATTTATTAATTGTTTATGTGTTTAGGTTTTTAAGTTATTTTTTTGGGTATTTTTTTCTTTATATATATTTTTTGAGTGATTTAACCTCATTACTTTTTTGAGTTCATTGACCATCATTATTCCATTATTATAAATAAAAAAAATTCGTAGAAACTTATGTCGTCTTTTCGAAAATAAATTTAAATTGTTTTCAAAGTTTTTGAAATGAATTAAAGCTATTTTGTTGTTGTTATTGTTGTTTAACGGTGTTTTCTTGTTTTTATTCAAATTTTTGTAAATAAATTATTCAATCATTGGTTTTTGAAATGTTTCGGCGAAAAAAAAAAAACAAAATTTAAAGCAAAATGTAAGTCAATGATTTTGTTTTGATGGATTTCTTTTTTTGAATGCATTTGGCAATAGTTTTATATTATTAAACAAATTAAAATGTATTGGGGATAAAAAAACTTAATTAAAATGAAATTTAGCATAAAAGAAAGCAATTTTAAAAAATTTATTATTTCTTAAGAAAATTAATTTTTAATAATTTTGAAATAATTTTGAAATTTTTTTTTTGCATTTTTAAAAAGCTTAAAGTCTAAGCTAAAAATCAAATAAAAATTATCAGAAAACAATTAAAGCTAAGCAAAGTTATAAACAATTCAATAAAAGAAAATAATTTTAAAAAATTTTGGAAAATTTTTCTATTTCTTTAAGAAAATTTTTGAATATTTTCTCATATTTCCTAAGAAATTTTTATAGTTTTTAAAAGCTCTAACACTTAGCTATAATCTAGCTAAAAACTATTTAAATCTATTAAGTTATAACCAAGTTATAAACAATTAACTAAAATATAAAAAAATTAATAAAAATAAACAAAAACTCTTATATTTTAGAAAATTTTCAAAAATTCCTATTTGTTTCTTATTTTTCAATCAAATATTATAATAGATTACAATTTTTATTTAATTTAACAAATTTTGAAAACTCTTATACTCCTGCAGAAACTTTTATACCGAAGACTTCTATTTAAACTGTTATACTAGAGAATTTTTCTTAAATTGTTGTCATTTTGACAAATTTAAATTGCCTTTGCTTTTAAATTGAATTTTTGTGATGTTTTTGTTAAGTTTGGAAAACTGTTATACTGTTGTAGAAACTGTTATACGACTAGAAAGTTTAACACTTTTGTTTTATTTCTTATTTTAAACTTATGTTTAAAGAAAATTTGCACTTTGACGTTGTTTTAAGCAACAATTTTAAAAACTGTTATACCACATATAAAACTGTTATACTGGCAAAATATTATCAAATTTTAAATTTTTTTAGTTTTTTTTCATTAAATTGTTTTTTATAAAGAATTTTATAAAATTTTCTCTTAAAACTCTTATACTGTTTAACAAACTGTTATACCAAGAAGATGTTTAAACAAAAAAGTAATTTTTTAAACAAATCAAGTTCATTTTTGGTTTTTTCTAAAAAAAGATTATTAATAATTTATTAAAAATTTAATAACAACAAGTGTTAACAAATTAAAAGTTAAACAAACAAGTTTATTTGTTAAACAACAAACTTGAAACTAAAACAAACAAAAACTTAGTCGTCATACTGAGAAAACAAACAATATCAAAAAGTCTAACTAAAACTTAACTCTGGTATTGTTGTTATAGAAATGACTAACTAAGATCACTAACTAAGACAGACAGACAGAGACACTTGAAAAATAATAAGAAAAAAAACCTCAGCAAAAGTTGAATGACCGTGCCTGACCCACATAAAAGTCTTTGCACTTTTGCACACAGACAAATAGCAGCAGCAGCAGCAGTAGAGCAACAGCAACAACAAAAACATAAACTGACTGCAGTTTTTTTTTGCATTTAGCTTAAATTATATACATTTGTCATTAATACACACTCACAACAACAACAAGAACAACAACCACAGCAGAAACTGCATACAATTGTAGAATTTACCCTTCTACTCCCTCAAATCTTTTGTTGCACAAATGAGTGTGAGCAAAAAAAAACGAGGCTAAAATATTAACATCGTTGCTTAAACGATGATGTTTTTTTTTCTGAAAAAAGAGCAATGAACGGCATTCAGCACAATCATGTTGTTTGTTTTTTTTTTTCTCATTGCAATTCGTCTTCTCATTGTCGTTGATGTCGTAGTCATCGTCGTTGTTGTAGTTAGCTGGCTGTCAGACTGGCTTGCATATTTATTTAACAATGAGCATGTGCACGTCATTGCTGCTGCAATGAATGCTGTTGTTGTTGTTGCTCTTGCTGCTGCTGCTGCCTGCAGTTGCTTGTCGTTTCTACGAGTAAATATTTTGTTACGAATAACAAAAGAAATATGTAAAATGAAAAGAAGAAGAAGAAAAAAAGAGCGCGCCAAATAGTTTAAATACGAATTTATGCAATCGTTTGTAATGTAGTTGTTGCTGTTGTAGCTTGCATTTAGCAAAGCACTTGAAACCTTCGAGAAATTTCCAAAAGTCGTTGAACTCTCCCCACAACACAATTGAAACGACAATTCTAGAGCAATGCAACGTGATAAGCTGCTAAACACACACACACACACAATCTCACATACACACAGCAACACTTTATTTATATGCACAAACAAAAAACTTGCAACTGAAAGATATAACAAAAAGAAAAGAGCGAAAAAGAGGGAGGGAGCTAGTAGGGTAGGGTATGGTTTTTGTATTGAGTGTATTTGTGTGTGTTTAAACAAAAGGGGAGCAAACAGCCTTAGCAAAGTATGAGCATAAGTATGGAGCATACACTCAAAACTAGTTTGAGCAAAGGCATTGAAAAATGAAAGTGTTTTTCGCCATTGAGTAAAAGAGATTTAAATTTAACATATCGCTCTCTCTCTATCTCTAACTTAACAAACTGAGTTTATTTAAACAAGAGTAAAAAACGAGTTTGTATTATTCAAAAGGTAAATGAACTTTTTGAAGGTTCACTTAACATAGTAAAGCAACGAAGACAAACAAAAAAAAACAAAAAATTGTTAGTAATAAAAAAAAGTTTTATAATTTTGTTTATTGTAAAAAAAAACCACAAAATAAACTTGTTATTACGTTAATACCTCACAGAGGAGAGGTTTGCTTGTTTTTAAACACCACACACATACACACTTGATATATGGAGACGACACTAAAAATGCAAAAAATTTCACCAGGCCTTTAAAAATAATATCGAGTAATATACACACAAACATATAAAGTAGTTGTACTACTTACTCTGTCGCTACTTATTTATGTAATCCAAAAATAAGTTTTGAAAAAAAAAAACAAAATATTATGTATTTTATAATAAACAAAATATTATGGCAATTTCTCTAGCGTAATGAGGAAGTTACAGGTATTACTTAAGAAATTGGTTTGTTTTTTTTTTCTCTACACTTCTTTTTACATGTTACAAAAAGAAAGTTGGGTAAACAACATACTACATGCATATGCATTGTAAAACAAGGAAATATTTCATCAGCTAAATGATACAAAAAAAAAGAAGTATAACAATTAAGATCAAGTGATTACATGAGAAAACTGTTATACTCTTGGAGTAAAAGTTTTCCTTAAATTTGATATTATTTTAAATTTTCCACAATTTTTTTGTAATTTTCTAAAATTTTTCTAAATAATTTTGTTTTTTCTGTTATACTTTTAGGAAAACTGTTATACTAAGGAAAATGCATTAAAAAAATCGATTATTTTGAGATTTTAAACAAATTATTTGAAACAATTACAATTTTTAGGCAATTTTTGTTATTTCGCTTAACTGTTATACGGCTAAAAAACTGTTATACTTAAACAAAATTTATAAATTTTAGCAAACATCAAGTTTTAAAACACTTTTCTATTAGAAAATTTAAGTTTTTTGGTAATTTTTGCTAATTTGCATAACTGTTATACTCCTAAGAAAACTGTTATACCAAGAAAAATTCTGAAATTTTAGCATAATTCATGCTTTTCTATGAAAAAATTTAAGTTTGTCGGCCATTTTGGCTATTTTGCGTAACTGTTATACTACAAAGAAAACTGTTATACTAAGAAAGCTTAATTTAAAAACTGTTATACACTTAACAAAACTGTTATACTAAAGAAAATTTTCCAAATTTTTATTTGTTTTTAGAAGTTAAAGCAGTTTGACAAATTCCGTTTCAAATTTAAGCTTTTTTAATTTTTTTTTTTATAATTTTTGTTAACTGTTATACTGCAATGCAGTATAGATTGCAAACTGTTATATTGCAAAAAAATTAAGAAAATTTTCTTTATTTTCAAATTTTTTATTGAAAATTTTAATTTTTTTGCTTAAAAACAGATTTTTGAAAACTGTTATACTGTTTGTGAAACTGTTATACTGCAAAAAAAAATTAAGCAAAAATTATTTTAATTTGATTTTGTAGAAATATAAAGTTTTTAGTTACCATTTAAAGCTGGTTTGAGCAGACTTTTGTAAACTGTTATACTGATATTGAAACTGTTATACTGCTAAAAAAATAAGCAAAAATTATTTTAATTTGATTTTGTAGACATATAAAGTTTTTAGTTAACATTTAAAGCTGGTTTGAGCAGACTTTTGTAAACTGTTATACTGATATTGAAACTGTTATACTGTTAAAAAATTAAGCTAAACTCATCTTAATTTGAAATTGACATTTAAAAAGCTGGTTTTAGCTGAATTAACAAAACTGTTATACTGTTTAGCAAACTGTTATAAATTTTAAACAAAAACTGTTTTCCATTGAAAATGTTTCATTTTCCTGATGAAAAACACAAACGATTTTCCAAATTCAAAATTTCTTTTTTTTCAATTTCCCTTTTTAGTTGTAGAATTTTCTCGATGTTTGTTTTTGTTTTTTATTAAGAAATAAATAATTTTACGCATTGTAATGTTTTTATTATTATCGAGCTGTATGTGTATGTGTGTGTGCGTGTGTATGATGTTGTTATTGTTAATTTGTATTTTGTCCCCTTGCTCTCATTTAAGTGTAAAAGTGTAAAAAAAAATTCCCCCGCTGCCTACTAACCACCCTCTTACCTAAATACTATCTGCTGTTGTCTGGCTATGAAAGTAATTGTTGTTGTTGTTGGTTTTTTTTTAGTTTTTAGTAGAGGCCATTTATGATTGTTGTTGTAATGCGTATAGCCTCCATTTATTACATTATGTTTGTTTGTATGTATATTGATGTTTGTCTGTTTGGTTGTATGTATATATAATTTTATTTGTTTATTATACAACAATCATTGATATTTACTGTGCTGCTGCTGTTGTTGCTGTTGAAAACTCAAAAACAAGCAATAAACAACAACAGCAATAATATAGCAAAAGCAATATTTAAATGTAGCAGCTATAGCAGTCAGGCTGACTGTGTGACTGACAGCAAGAAAAAAAAACTATACGTAATATATTTGTAATTGACCTGAATAAAGTTCAAATAACTTTTATGCTCACATACATGTAGAGACATAGAGAGAGAGACCTTCCCTCCCTTGTTTGTTGTTGTTTTTTGTTTTCATCTCCTCTACTTGTATGTACTTGTATTCATATATGAAAGTATTTGCTCGAAAAGCAACATTATAATTGAGCAAAACTAAATGAAATACAACAGAAAAAAATGAAAGGCATTAATAATTACAAGGATAAATACAACAATGTTGTTGTACAACAAAAACAACAAAATTATTTAAAATTTTTAGTTTATTTGGAGAAGAAAAAAACTAAATTCTAAATTCTCTGATATTTATAAAACCTAGGTAAACATCAAAAGTCTCATAACAATCCGTATAATCTCGAGAGCTTTTCTATATAAAATCTTTACAATCATGTTAAAAATATCCAAGTTATAGGCAAAAAGCTATGACCATTTCATATCTCCAGCTTACTGTTTTGACTGGATTTCTTTTTGCAGTTTTTAGAGCTTTTTTATGAATAAAACTTTAATTTTCTAATAACTTAAAGCTTTCAGAAGCTTTGTAACAAACAACGACCAAAACAGTTTATAAATGGCCTTAGGCGACCTAAAAAGGTTAAGCTATTATTAACAAAATATAAAAGATTAAAGAAAATTCAAATTTTAAAAGTTTTAGGCAAACTTTTTAAGCTTTTACACAAATTTAAATGAAAATCAAAGCTTTTTGACAATAACTTAAAGTTTTGAGGTAATATTTGCTATAAATGGTTTATAAATAGCTTCAAATTGGTCTTAAATAGTTAAATTATGACTTCAAAAACAGTTTTTTGAAAAAGTCAAACTTTAGGAAAAAGTTTTAAGCTTATAAACTTTTACTAAAAGTTTGAAAACTATCTTAAGCTAAAATCAAACTAGAGGCTAATGAAATGCAATTAAAGTCATATAAAAAAGGTTATAAAAAGTTTAGTAGAAAACAAGATTAAAAACAAGCTTGTTAACATAAGCTTTAACTAAGCTTAAGAAAAAAAGCTTAAAGCTGAAAACTTTTATTTAAACTTTAAAGATTATGTTGAACAAAAAACAAAGCAAATGTTTCACAAATAGAATCAACAGGGGACAAAAGGTTAAGTTATCGAAAAATTTACTAAAAAGCTTTAAAAAAAGCTTTAAACTTAAAGTTTAAAGAAAAAGCTTAAAGCTGAAAACTATTGCTTAAAGTTAGAAGATTATGTTTAACAGAAAACAAAGCAAATGAGTTAGAAATGGAAACAATAGGGAATAAAAAGTTTATCTTAGAAAAAGTTAAAAGATTTTTTCTTGAAACGAATTGTGAAAAAAAGCTTAAAGCTTTAAGTTAAAGCTGAAAACTATTGATTTAACATAAATCAAAGTAAATGAGAAATGGTATCATTAGGATACAGAAAGTTGAAAGATTTTTTCTTGAAATAAACTTAGTAACAGGCTTTAAGCTTTAAGTTTAAAGAAAAAGCTTAAAGCTGAAAACTATTGCTTAAATTTAAAATATTTATCTTTAATAGAAATGAAAGCAATTGAGTTAGATTGCTTTCATTTCTAACTCAATTGCTTTCATTTCTATTAAAGCAATTGAGTTAGAAATGAAAGCAATAGAACACAGAAAGTTAAGCTTAGGAAAATATAAAGTTCAAAGATTTTTTTTCTTAAAACAAACTTTGGAAAAAGCTTAAAGTTTTTTTAGCTTAACTTTAAAGATGAAAAAAAACTCTGTAAACAGCTTAACTATACCATGGCCAATGATGACAGATTTTCTGTAAGAGTTTGAAAATTTCTTAAGATTTTTCTTTTTGTAATTTATTTAAATGTAAATTTTTTTCTAGCTAGTGTAAACACTCTATGTTTTAGAATATTCTTTAAACAATAATATGTAGCAACAAATTTTAAATTTATTTATATTATTTTTTTTTTTTGTTGTATTTTTTCAATTTATATGACCTCGTACTAATTTAAGTTCATTTTAATTAAAATAACACTAAACTAAAGTAAAAATAAAATAAAGAAAAAAAATATAGAAAAAAAAAACAAAATTTTTTTTTAGATAAAATAAAACCCCACAAACCCATATAAACTGAACAAAAAAATTTTTTTAATAAAATTTTTTCTGTTTGATATTTTTATCATTATTTTTTTCAACAACAATAATTTGCCTTGCATTGTTTGGTGGGGAGAAGAAAAAAAAATAACAAAATAAGGGGGAGGGGGAGGAGGTAGAGCTAAACAACAAATAAGAGTACTAAAAGCAAGTAGGAAAAAAAAGAAAGAGAGAGCAAGAGAGTGTAGCAAGGGGGTAGGGCAGGGAGCAAAAGCAGAAATTAAAAAAAATGGCTGGTTGATTGTGACCTAGTTTTACTTTAACAACGTCAGACAAACGGTCAATGAACTTCATTTTTATTTTTCTTTTTTTCATTTCATTTCATTTTGTGTGTTAGTGTAGTTGTTGTTGTTTTTGTTACACTTAATCATACACAATGTTATGTACATCACATCAACTATTTATTGAAATAAAAAGCTTTTTTTATATAAAATTTACTACTACTACTACTATCACTACTGTATGTATGTGTGTAAACTTTAATTTCATTTTGTAGGCAACAGAGAGGAGTTAAAGACGTAAGAGGTTAAAGAAATTTCAGTTTCATTTTCATTATTGTTGTTGAAATTTACGAAATTTCTTTTTAAATAGTTTACAATATGTATAGTTTTTTTTCTTTCTTTCTTATAAAAAACCATGAGTTGTTGTAATAGTTGTTTTGTAAAATGAAAAAGAAAGTGTTAAAATTTTTGTTTTGTATGAGTGTGTGTTTTAAAAGAAAGAAAGTGAAAGTTTTGTTGCTTATTTCTTTCAACATCTTTTGTTAAAACTTTAAATATTGCCAAATATTAATGAATGTAACAAAAATAAAAAAAAATAGAATAAATTATTAAAAAATCCACAATAAACTAAACATATTAGTTTTGATACATATAAAATATTTTTGTTTTTTTGTTTAACAAAAAAAAAAAATTGAAATTAATTTTAATTTAAAAAGAAAATTCTTTAAAAAAATCTTAAAATAAATTTTAAAATTTTTTAACTAATTTTTTATGTTAAAGCTTTTAATAAATAATTTTTTTATATAAAAAATTTTTATTTTAAAAATTTAAAATTTTTTAAAACATTTTTTAAAAAAAAATATCTAAAATTTTTAATTTTATTTAATTATAAAGCTTATAATTTTTCCTTGATTATAAGCTTATTATTGTTTAAATTTTTTCAATTTTTTCTTAAAAAAAAAATCTAAATTAATTTTTTTAATTAAAAAAAAATTCTTGAAAAAATCTTAAAATAATTTAAAATTTTTTTTAACTAATTTTTTATTGCTAAGCTAATAACTAATTAATTTTTTTAGGAATGTAAAGAAATTTTAAAAAATTTTCTATAATTTTAAAAATTAAAAAAAAGAGTAACCATTTTTTTAATTCTTTTGCTTAATTTTAAAAAATTTATAAAAATAGTTCTCATGCTTTAAACAATTTTAACATAATTTTAAATTAACATTTCTTCTATTTTAAAAATATTTCTGTCATAAAACAATTTAATTTTGTAAATAAAGAAATATTAAAAAATTTTAAAATTTTTCAATTTTCAACAAATTTATAATTTTTTTTATAATTTTTCTTTAATTTTTACAAATTTTCTTTCTAAATTCTTTTATTTGTAAACTAAAATGTTTAAAATTCTTTTGAAAATATTTAAAAAAATTTTAATAAAATTTCTAAGGTATTCTTTTAAATTTTTAACAAAATTTTATAATATTTCTTTAATTATTACAATTTTTTTCTTTTTTTTTTGTTAAGAAAAATTTTTAAAAATTTTTAAAAATTTTTTTGAAATTCTTTTGAAATTATTAGAAGTTTTTAAAATTTTTAACAAAATTTCCAATTTTTTTTTTAAATTATCAAAGGATTTTTTTTTTTGATTTTTAACAAAATTTTATAATTTTTCTTTAATTTTTTTAAAAATTTTTTTTAGAAATTCTTTTGTGTTTTTAAATAATTGTTTTATAATTTATTATTTAATTAATCAGTTTTTTGGAGTTTTTGCATTTTTTTTTAATTATTTAGCTTGAGCTATTTTTTTATATAAGAAAAAGACCTTGTATTTATTAAAAAACGAATTTTTTCGTAAGTTTCCTTGAAAGATAATGAAAAGAAATAAGCACATGGCCACTGATTTTTTTTTTTTTTTATTTTATGAATAAAGAAATTTCATTGTTGTTTTTGTTGTTTGTATATAAATTATTTAATATTCTTTAAATGAAAGAGCTAAAGAAAAGAAAGCAAAAAAGAAATTTACTTTCAATTTCTTTTAGTTTTTTGAGTAACAAGTCAATGAACTATTATATAGTAAAAAAGTTTAAATTAAACTTTAATTTTAAATATATTATGTACTTTGTAATTAATTTCTTTTTTTTTTATAAAAATTTATTAACTTTAAAATAACATTTCCTGTTTTGGGAATTCTTTTTTTGTATTAAATAATATTTTTTTATGAATTATTTATGAAATGAAAAGAGAGTTAAACAACAATCTACCACACGCCATTATTATATTTTGAAGGCCTCTCTGCAAACACTACACACAACGGCCTCCCCCCTCCTCCTACTCTGCTCTTACACTCTCTATCTTACACTTCTTCATAATAATGAATTAAATGTTTAGTTGTTTTTTTTGCTGTTAGCAAATATTTAACAGTAAAGCTCGTGCATATAATTATAATAACAACAAAAATACGTATTACAATAAGTTGAAAAATAGGCGAGAGGAATGATGAACACAGAGAGAGAGAGAGAGGGAGAGAGAAAAGAAGAGAAGAGCAACAAACAAAAGTAGCCTGCAAAAATTTAGGTTAAGTGCGTTCATTCAACTTTTAGCACCATTTCATAAGACCAGCAACAACAACAACACCAACACACTTTCAAACAGATAAACAGACAGAAGAACGGACAGACAGATAGACATACACATACTCTAACCATAACAATATGATGTGTTGTTTAAAAAAAACGCAGCAGCCATTTATAACATATGGAGATTTGCCAAGGGAAATTGATATAATATTTTAGATTAGAATATGGACTAGCTATTAGACCAGACATAAATTAGACTATAGACTACAGAAAAGACTAGACTATGACTATACTGAAGACTAGATTATAGACTTGATTATAGACAAGACTTCATACTAGACTAAACTAACGACAACCATATAGACTAGACTTTAGACTAAACTTTAGACTGGACTATAGACTATACTATATAAGAGATTATAGACTATTTACTGGACCATAGACTTGACTATAAACTAAACTATATGCTAGAATATAAACAAGACTATTGACTAGACTAAGGACTGGTCTAAAGACTAGAATACGGACCAAACTACGAACTACATTATAGACTACATTTAAGACCAGATCGTAGATCAGAATATAGATCAGATTATAGACTAGATTATATACAAAGACTAGACTATAAACTTAACTATAGAATATAATATAGACTAGACTTATAAAATGGACTATAGATTAGAGTGTTGAATACTATAGAGACAAGACTAGACCATAGAATATATTATAGACTTGACTATTAACTAGACTACAAACTATACTACAAACTAGACTAGAAGCTAGACTATAGACTAGACTGTACAGGCAAGATTATTGACTTGACTATAGACTAGAGTAGATTATATACCAGACAATAGACAAGAGTATAGACTATACTTGAATACAGAGTAGACTATAGACTGACCTTTTGACTAGATTTTAGTTTAGACTATAGACTACACTAAGGACTAGACTATTGACTGCACTAAAGACTAGACTACAGCTTAGACTACGGACTAGACTATAGACTAAACTATAGGCTAGAATATAGACGAGACTATAGAATAGACAATAGACTATACTACAGACTAGACTATAGACTAAACTATAGGCTAGACTATAAACGAGACTCTAAATATACAATAGACTAGACTATAGATGAGACTATAGACTAGACTTTAGACTGGACTGTAGACTAAACTATACACTATACTATAGACTAAACTATAGACTAGACTACAGATTAGACTACAGGCTAGCCTACTGACTAGACTATAGATTAGACTACAGACTAGACTATAGACTAGAATAAAGACTAAACTATAGAGGATAGTGTAGACTAGACTATTTACTATTCTGTACTTTATACTTATACTTTACTCTAGGCTATAGAATGTACTATGCTATAGACTAGACTATAAAGTTGACTATAGACTAGACTCTATACTTGACTACAGGCTTGGCTATAGCCTGGACAATAGAGTAGACTATAGACTAGACAATAGACTATAGTCTTGATTATAGTCTAGATTATAGACTAAACTATAGACTAGACTCTAGACTAGGCTATATGCTAGACTATACATTAGACTAAACTATAGATTAGACCCTATACTGGACTTGTCTATTCTATAGACTAAACTATAGACTAAACCATAGACTAGACTATAGAGATTATTATAGACTAGACTAATTACTAGTCTAGTGTATACTTTACACTAGAGTCTATACTAGAATATAGACTATACTTTAGACTAGACTATGAACTAGATTAGAACTAACTTTTGCATGACTGATGAAGTCTGTATAACAACAACAACATCTTAATTAATACTGTAAAAATAAAAATTTCAAACAGCCGCAAAAGGGTTAATAACCTTAAACACTTGTTTAAACTTAAACATATGAATGTATGTATGTATGTGCGTATGTATGGGGAGTTAAGTTTTATTTACTTATTTTTGGCACATGTTTAATGTTATTGCGAAATTTTGTTTCCCTCTTGTGTGCAAAATTTCTTTATAATTTGTTGTTTATTTAAATAATTATGTTAAATAAATATTAAGTAGAGAGAAATAAAAACTTACCATCACGACTCATGCCGACGGCTATACACTTTTTCAGGCGACAATATTGACAACGATTGCGATTTATACGCAAAATGCTGCATTGTTGATTTTTTGTACAGGGACGATATTGGATTTTTTGCTGTATGGAACGGCGGAAGAAACCCTATAATGAGAAGAGAGCGAAAGAAAATATAAAAAATTAATAAAATATTTAATGTGAAAAAATCTTTAAAAATTTAAAATAAAAAAACGCTAAAAACACCCAAAAATATTTTAGAAAATTTTTAACTGTAAAAGATTAAAAACCTTTTTAAAGAAAACTGAAATTTTGTCAAAATTTTTAAATAAATAATTCAATTTTTTCTAAATTTAAAATATTTCCTTTAAAAGGCGGAATTTTATATAAATTAGCTTTATATGTTACTTAAACTTTAATTTTCTATCAATTTTAAACAAAAATTTGCCGAAATTACGGAATTTTGAAATTTTCATTTTGAGGTTAGGTTTTTTTAAATTTAAAATTTTAGCCAAAATTTCAAGAAATTTAAGAAAATTTTATTTAAATCTTACTTAAACTTTAATTATTTATCGATTTAAACAAAAATTTGCCGAAATTATGGAATTTTGAAAATTTTATTTTGAGGTTAGGTTTTTTAAAATTTGAAATTTTCGCCAAAATTTCGAGAAATTTAAGAAAATTTTATTTAAATATTTCTTAAACCTTAATCCTCTATCAGTTTTTAATAAAAATTTGTCAAAATTACTGAATTTTGAAAATTTTATTTTGAGGTTAGGTTTTTTAAAATTTGAAATTTTCGCCAAAATTTCAATTTGCCAAATTAAACGAAATTTCAAAATTTTAATTTGAGGTTAGAAATTTTTAAAAATCTTAATTTTACAATTTTAACCAAAAATTTAACAAAATTCATCTGTCAAAGTCATTATTTTGAAAATTTCTTAAAATTTTACGAAAATCTGAAAGAAAATTTTGAATTTGAAAAAAATTTCAATTTGAGGTTAGAAATTTTTAAAATTCAAAATTTCTCTAATTATAAAGAATTTTTTTTAAATCTTTTTTAAAAAATTGTTACTATCATGATATCTTTAAGCTTCTTGTCTCTTTTTTTTGTACGCCCCCAAAAAAAAAACCTACTTCATCCTTTTGCTGTTTCCCCATTAGCGGCGTTCTCTGCTCCTTATCCTCTCTCTTAACTATGGCCACTTTAACTAAATCGGTGGTTTGTGTATTATTATTATTTATATGATTATTGGCATTATTACTATTTGCTGCATGTTTGCCCGTTTCTAAATTCTCATCAAATTTCTGACATAAATAATTTAACGTTGTCAAATCCTCTTCTTTTTGATCATCATCACAGCCCGAATCATCCATATTATCCGGATGACAATCGGCACACTGACAGGGTAATAGTACAATAGATTCGTTGTCCATTTCTTCGGCTGATAGGCTGGAGTTTCGACGATCTAAATAGAAATCATCTTCGTTGGTTGTATCATGTCGTTGGGTCAACTGTTGGGGCGTACAGGTACAACCATTGCTAAGGGAGTGTGTGCTAGAGGTGTTGCTGATTAGAGATGAATTTGAATCGGAGCTATCGCGACGGTGTTGTTGTTGCTGCTGCTGCTGTTGTTGTTGTTGCTGATAGTTTTGATGTTGCTGTTGTAGCAAAATGGCAATTTCTTTGTGGGTTTGTTCGGCGAGGTTTAATTCATAATTTGAGTTAGTTGCGGCATTTGTTGAGGAGGAGTAATTGGAAGAGTTATTGTTGTTGTTAATATTTTGTTCATTATCTGTTATCGTTTTCTCCTCTTTAAATTCTTGTTGCTTTTGCATTTGTTCTTTTTGCTTTAATTCACGAGCAAATCTTATCTTTTTCCAAGGACATTGTTGCGGCTCATAGGCCAATTCCTTAATGTTGTTGGAGATATTCAATTTGCTTTCGTTTGTTGTTTGAGTAGCTGAATCCTCTGGCTCTTCTTCTATGCCTGATTCATTGTTGTCAGTTTTAAGAGGCAATTGTTGTTGTTGCTGCTGCTGTTGTTGTTGCTCTTGAGGTTTTTGATATTCCTGATTATGATCATAATTTGTATTAATTGTACTTAATAAATTGTGATTAGAGGTGTTGTTTAATGTCTTTATAATGTTGCTATTATCACTAAGATTTCCTGCTGCTGCTGGTGTTGTTGCAGGTGTTAATACTACTAATTGTTGTTGCTGTGGCTGTTTTGTTAGGGTTAATGAAGTCGTCGTTGTTGTGTTGGTGGTGGTGGTAGCGGAGGAAGAGGATGATGAGGAGGAGTTTGTTTTCAGTCTTTTTGGTTGTGCCAATTGTTGAGCTAATTGTGGCTGCTGTTGCGTTAAGGTCAACGTTTGCTGCGGCGTTGTTTGTTGCTGTTTAACATAAATAATTTGTTGTTGTGTTTGCTGCTGCTGTTGTTGTAATTGAGGTATTACAATTTGTTGCTGTAACTGAGGACTAGTATTTTGTTGTTGCGGTTTTTGAATTTTCAAAGATTTCTTAGTTATAGGCGCCGATTCCAATAATCTAACTAAAGAAGCATGTTGTTTCTTTAATTGTTGACTTTTATTCGAATTGCTCAAATGTTGCTGCTGTTGTTGTTGCTGTTGCTGCGTTATAATATTTTGTGTTTGCAAAAGATTTGTATTAGCTTGTTGCTGTACATTTATAACCGTTTGCTGTGTTGTTTGTCCCACTGTATGGCTGCTGGGGGTGGTTAGAACCACTATGGTGGTCATTTGTTGTGGAGATTGTTGTAAATGTTGTGTAAAATGCGTGGGCAATGTTCTAACTATTTCAACCTGTTGTGGCAATTGTTGTTGCTGCTGCAGGCTATGTTGTAACTGTTGCTGGAGATGATGATGATGCTGTTGTTGATGTTGCAGATGATGATGATGAGTTTCATTTATAGCCACTGCGGTGGTATTTAATTCTTGCATAGCACACACCATTTTGTTTAAGAAATTTTTATTTTTTGATTTTTAATTATTTTTATCAATTTTTCTTAAATTTTTGGTTTCAATGACACTTTGTTAGAAAATTTGTGAAAAAATTTTCTGTTTTTTTTTTTATTTTTTGAAATAAATATTTTCTTAAAATTTGCTATTAAGGAACATTTTTGCTTCTTTTTGCTTTGAAATTCAGCTTGAGTTGTTAATAATGAATTTCCTTTTTAAAATTTCTTTATTTTTTTAATAAAAACACGCGCCAATTTTTAATTTTTTTTAAAAAAATTTGCTAAAAATTTTGCTATTTTCTTTAATTCTCACTTAATTTTCTTAAATTAAAAAAACCTTTAAATAAAAGGTTTTTTTTGAGTTTTTAATTTAATAAATATTTTTCTATAATTTTTAAAATTTTTTCTTTATATTTTTAATAAATCCAAAAAATATTTTTCTTTATTTTCTTTAATAAAATTTTATTATAATTTAACGACGCGTTTTTTTGTTGTAATTTTAATTAAAATTTGCTTGATTTTTATAAAATTTATTTATTTTCTTTATTTTTTTTTTTTTTTTCTATATTAAGTCACTCTCACGTAAACACGTCCGTTACGTTTGACACACAATTTGCGAATGATTGTTTGAATTCCTCTACTCTACATAATTTACTCAAAAGCACTCAAACGACAACGACAACAAAAAAAATCACTCAATTTTAAACTATCAAGAGAGCAGCCCCCCGTTTTTGGAATGAGTAATTTGACAAACACGTGAGCATTGTTATTTTCTTTCTAAAAGGGGAGCAGCAGCCAAGAGCTATGAGGGGCTTTTTTTAAACATACACACGAGTTTGTTGGTTTGAGTGTATTAGTAAAGTGAAGGCTCTATTTGTGTTTTAGTGCAGTATTTTTGCATATGCACTTATTTTCAGAGCTCACTCTCTCTCTCTCTCTTCCTCTCTTAGTATGTAGTTATTCAATGGTTTCTTTTTTTTGTAAAGGGTGGTGGCAGCAGGGGAGGGAGTCTTTATTATGTTCATTGTTGCTGCAGTTGTGTGTGCATTTAAGACTGCCAGCTGAGTTGTGTAGAGCTGAGCAGTCGTCAACCTCGCGCTACATTAAATGTTTTTTGTTGTTTTTTCTGTAGTTGCATTCGTTTTAGTTGTTGTTAGTGTTTTTTTTTTTTTTTGATTATTTTTGTGGGCTAACAGAGGACATTCACATTTTGCAAAAAATAAATATAAAACAACTACAACAGCAGAAAACTAAAATAATTCAAAGAAAATGTTCTTAACGTATAAAATAACTAATGAACGCTACTAAGGAGACAAATTTATAAAAATCGAAAAAAAAGTAAGAATAAATTTAAAAAAAAATTTGAAATTGGGAAAAAATATTTTAAAAAGTTTGTAGAACTTTCGATTTTAGACTAGAAACTAGAAAATAGACTAGACTATAGACTAGACTATATACTAGACTATAAACTAGACTATAAACTAGACTATAGACTAGACTATAAACTAGACTATAGACTAGACTATAAACTAGACTATAAACTAGACTATAAACTAGACTATAAACTAGACTATAAACTAGACTATAGACTAGACTATAGACTATACTATAAACTAGACTATAGACTAGGGTATAAACTAGACTATAGACTAGACTATAAACTAGACTATAGACCAGACTATAGTCTAGACTATAGACTAGACTATAGACTAGACTATAAACTAAACTATAAACTAGACTATAGAGTAGATTATAGACTAGACGATAGACTAGACTATAGACTAGACTATAAACTATACTATAGACTATACTATAGACTAGACTATAGACTAGACTATAGACAAGACTATAGACTATACTATAGACTAGACTATAGACTAGACTATAGACCAGACTATAGACTAGACTATAGACTAGACTATAGACTAGACTTAAGACTAGACTCTAGACTTGACTAAAAATTAAAGTCTATACTTTAGACAAGACTAAAGACTGGACTATAGTATATACTTGACTATTGAATAGACTATAGACTGGACAATGGACTATAGGCTAGACAATAGACTATCCTATAGAATATACTATAGACTAGACAATAGACTAACCTATAGAATAGACTAGACTTAAAACTAGACTATAGGCTAGACTATAGACTAAACTATAGACTAGACTATAGACTAGACTATAGACTAGACTATAGACTAGACTATAGACTAGACTATAGACTAGACTATAGACTAGACTATAGACTAGACTATAGACTAGATTATAGACTAGACTATGGACTAGACTATGGACTAGACTATATACTAGACTATAGACTATACTATAGACTAGACTATAGATTAGACTAAAGACTTAATTAATTTTTACTAATTATTTTAAATTATTTAAAAAAAAATACATTTTAATCTTATTTTTTTTTTTTTTTGTTAATTTTTCCACTACATTTGATATTAATCACTTTTAATCTCCCACCCCCATACTAACACACGCTCCCAAAACACAAAACTCCAACTCCCTACTCTGGTTACACACAAACTCCCACCAAAAATAAAACCTATTTTTTTTTGTTGTCTTATGCTGTGTTTGTTTTTGTCGAACTCTTAACATCATTAATAATTATTTAAAACTACAAATAGCAACAACAACAACGGCAACGTATAAAAGACACACAACAAAATGTAATATGACGATTAATATACAGCACAATAACACAAACATTCAAAACGACACTAGCACTTACAAATACAATAACAAAAAAAAAAATAAAAACAAATTTTGTATGATTGTGTGTAGATGAATGTATGATGATTATACGACTGATTGTATTGCTTTGCTTTGCTTCGTTTAGTTCATCGAACTCGCCATTGTCGTGACCCACATTTCGGTCAAAAACCTCGAAATATGGAGCTCTTTTTTTTGTTTTGTTTTTAAATTGTATTGTTGTTGTAGTGGTGTGTAGTTTTTTTTTTGTTCTCTGCTTTTATACTTCGTTTTTAAAACGAAGTCTTAACAAAATTCTCTCTCTCTCTTTGTTTTATCAATAAGCAAGAAACGAAGTATTAGAGATAGTTAGTTAGAGGGAGAGTGTATGCGACGAGAGTATGTGTGATAGAGAAGAGCTTTTTTTGTCACATTCATTGAAGAATGAATGTGATAGTTTTTGTTTTACATGCTATTACGTATAAATTTGTTTACATAAGTATGTTTGAGTTTAGATAAGAGATAGAGAGAGAGTGATGAGTGAGTGATTGAGTAAAGAAAAATATTACTGAGTGCTTTGCTGTGTATTAGTGGAGTAGTTTATTAAGAGGAGTGAATTTGTTTTGTTTAGTTAGATAAAGTGCATTTTGCACATATTAATGTGAATATACAACAACAACAACAACAACAAAAATTGTATTTTATATAGAGTTCATTTCAGCTAACAATAGTTCAATGACCTACAAAGTAGAAATAATAATAATAATTTTTTAAAGTAAAGACTTTTTTTCGGTGCAAGAGAAAAAAAGACAAATTTTGAAAAGTTCTAAAAAAATTTTTAGAAAATTATGTAAAACTAAAAGAAAAATGGGGAGAAATTTGGAAATATTATTAAGAACTGTAAAAGTGTTAAAATATCATTTCAAAATCAAGACTTAATCCAAAAAACGCCAAAGTCTATTTTGGCGTTTTTTGTTAAAAAGCTTTAATTTAAAATTTTTTGCACCCAAATAAATTGCTGTTAAATTTCAACTCAAAAATAGTAAAAATTTTCAAAATACCATTTTTAGTTTAAAAGTTAGAATAAAAACTCTAAAAAAATTTAGGCGATTTTTTGTTTAAAAGCTAAATATCTTATTTTTTTCATGCAGAACTTATAGTAGTTTGATTTTAACCTTAAAACCGTAAACATTTTCTCAATAACACTTTTTGTTTAGAAACTATGGATAAAAACGTTAAAATCAATTTAGGCGTTTTCTTTGTTTAAAAGCCGAAAATGTTAGTTTTTTAGAAAAAAACGCTTAGTAAATAAATTTTAACCCAGAAATTGCAAACATATGACTTTTAGTTTTTAAATTTTTGTTAAAAACGTTTCAAATGGTTTAGGCGTTTTTTTGTTTCGAATGAAAAGAAAATTAAAATTTTCTTATGAAAAATGATTTTATGATCAATTTAAACCATAAAACTTAAAAATATTTCCAAATAACTCGTTTAGTATAGAAGTTATGGCTAAAAAAGTAAAAGTATTTTTAGGCGTTTTTTTCCGAAATATTAAAAAAATGTAAATATTTTAATGGAAAATGAATTACTGTTAATTTAAAATACTAAAACTGAAATAAAATTTAAAATAACTCTTTTCGTTAAGCAGTTATATTTAAAAACGTTAAATTCTATTTAGGCGCTTTTTAGAAAAGTAACATTAAATTTGAAATTTTTTAGGGAAAACGATTTGTTGTTAAATTTAAACTTAAAAACTGAAAAATAATTCAAAATTTTTCTATTATTTAAAGAGCTAGGGTTAAAAACGCAAACGAGATTTTTGGTGATTTTTTGTAAAATCGCTAAATATTAAAATTTTATAATGAAAAATAAATTTTTGTTTAAATTTCTGTATAAAATGTGAAGAAAATTTCAAAGAAGTCCATTTTGTTTAGCAGTTATGTTTAAAAACGTAAAATTTTATTTAAGCGATTTTTATAAAAAGATTTTAAAATCATTTAAAAAAAATTTTAGAAAATTTTTTAAAATTGTTTAAAGAAATGTTAGAAAATTCTTTAAAATTTTCCTCAAACTATCACTTCCTATAATGGTTCTTACCCCCTAAACAAAACTTCCTTATATGAAAAAATTTAGCGCCATATTTGTTTTGATTTCAAGCGACGACCCCTTTTTTATTGCTTTTTATTTTTACTAATTTTGTTGTTGTTGTTCTACTCTTCTTGCTTGTTTTTTGCCAAAGCAAAAGTGAATGAACTCAGCTAAAGTTGTTTTAGTTTTTTTTCTACTTCTTTGCATTTGTAAAGCATCATAATGATGTTAAACAACATGACGATGATGAGTTCAGTAGCTTGTTAGCACAAACACACTTACATCAACTAAAAGCAGATGCGACCGAGATTTTTTTTACACACAAAACCCAGCTTTCTTCTTGTTTCCTTCCCTTGTATACTTCAACTCCCCTTCAAAAAAAAAAAAAGAAATAAAATAAACATGTTTTTCATAGAAAGTGAGAGCAAAAATTTCTCAACAACAACAACATCATCAACAACCATTTAAACACATAAACATTCGTACCTATACACACTCTTCCTCATCGAACATTATGATGCTGTAACACTAACGTATCCAAACAACATCGTCATCATTGTAATCATCACACTAATAACAACTTCGCTTAGAAATGCTGCTGCTGCTGTTGTCTTTTCTTTATATTTTTGCTGACTGTTTGTTGTTGTTGTTGCTGTTCACTATTTTGCAGTCCATAGACGTTGAAGTTTCATAATTTGTTTACGTTTTCAATGAATTAAAAAATTTCTTTGTAGTTTTTGTTTATTTTGTTAAAAAATGTCAGTTTTTTTTTTAAGAAATTTTATCAAAAAGGTAATAAATTTTTATGATAAAAAAACAAATGAATCATTTGAAAAACATATAACTGTTTTAGCATGAAGACTGCACAAACAATTGAGTCATAAAAAAGGGGAATTTTTTTTAACTGAACTTTGAACAAAAAACGCTTAAACAAACTTTTTCAAAAATGACTTAAACTGCTAAAGTAAAAGATTTTGTTCAAAAATTTTGTTCTTCATTAACATTAAAATTCTTCAACAAACCATTTTCTAAAGGAAAATTTTCAATTATCTAACATCTGGCAAAAAATCGCTTAAACAAATTTTTTTTCAAAAATAACCTAAACTCTTTAACTAAAAGTGTTTTTTTTACAAATTTTTTTCATAATTAGCTTTCAAATTCTTCAACAAACCATTTTCTAAATGAAAATTTTCAATTATCTAACTTTTAGCAAAAAATCGCCTAAATAGATTTTTTTCAAAATTTACCTAAACTTCTTAACTAAAAGATTTCTTAAAAAATTTTATTTATAATTAGCTGTCAAATTCTTTAACAAACCATTTTCTAAAAGAAAATTTTCAATTATTTAACTTAAAGCAAAAAATCGCTTAAATACACTTTTACAAAACTCCACATAATTGTTAAACTAACAACTTGTTTTAAACACTTTTGCCAATGCAAACCTTTAAATTCTTTAAAAAAACATTAAATAAAAGAAATTTTTCAATATTTTAACTTTTAGCAAAAAAATCGCCTAAATATACTTTTACGAAAACAGCGCCAATTTCAAAACTAAAAGTTTATTTTCTTAATATTTTACAAAATATATATTTGAATTTTATAAACATTCATTTTTTTTCGAAAATAAACATTTCTAGCTATAAAGCAAAAAAAGCGCCTAAATTTATTTTAGCGTTTTTTATAATAAACTTTTAAATAAAAGTTTTTTTTTTCCAAAATATTTACTTTTTTTAAGCGTAAAATTAAGCTTTATATGTTTTACATAAAAACATTAGCATTTTTAGCTATTAAGCAAAAAAATCGCTTAAAATGATTTTAACGTTTTTTGCCATAATTTCTAAACAAAAAGTTTTATGTTATAAAATTTTACAGTTTTATTTTTGTAATCTCAATAATAATTCATTTGTTATAAAAATTAACATTTACAGCTTTTAAACAAAAAATCGCTTAAATTATTTTTTTGGGGTTTTCTAAAATTTTTGAATTAAAAGTGTTTTTCCAAAAATTTTTGACATTTTTAGGTGTAAATTTATGAACAATTTGTTTAGCGAAAGTTGCTTGGCAATTTTAGCTTTGTGAGAAAAAATCGCTTAAAGTTATTTTAGCGGTTTTTTGCTATAACTTTTGAACTAAAAGTAATATTTTGAAATTTTTAAGAGATTTAAGTTTTAATACAAATACGGAGTCGTTGGGTATAAAATTTTGCTTTTACACAAAAATCGCCTAATTTCGCTTTAAAGGAAAATTAAAAATTTTGTTAATTTTTCTTAAAAATTTCAAAAATTTACAATTAATTTTTATAAAATTCACAAATTATGTTTTAAAATGAGAGAAAAACTTTTAAAAACTGTTAATTTTCGTTAAAAAAGGAAGTGTTCTTTATTCCACCTAGACGTATGATTACTTTTTTTCTTATAAAAGTTACGCATACGTCTGTAGTTGGATTAAAACAAAAAAATCTTGATTTTTTTAATATTTTGCTTAGCTACGCATCTGTGTTTTTTTTTTTTGTACAAAGGACCCTTTATTTCGCATTTCTATTCTATCTATTTTATTTATAAACACATTTTTCATTTTTCCCTCCATATTCTATAGAGAACAAGAATGAACAACATTTTGCGCAACAAATATGCACCTCATTTCATCAGGCACAACACTCATCTGACCCCTCCGAACACTTACTCTTCTTGTAATATTTAAGCTAAAAACTAGAAAAACTTTCTCTCTCTAACTCAATAGCCGAATAGTAGTACTCGGCTGCTCAGGAGTATATTGCAAATATGACGAGAACAAAATTTAGCTCATAGAGTAATGGCCATGGCAAGAAGCAGCTGCAACGGCAGCAGAAACAACATGAGCTGCAGCAACTAAAAACAGCATAACATTATGCAGCTTAACATCATAATGTTGATTATGATAATAATGATGAGCATGTGAATGCTGATGACGGTGGTGGTGGTGATGATGATGTTGCTGATGATGAGTTTGTTTGTAACCACAAAAAGGTAAATGAACTCGAGGTTATTGTCTACTTGTTCTCGTAACTATACACAATGACGTCAATTGTGTTTATATATGTATGTGTTTATATGTATATATGTATGTATGTATGTGTAAGAGAATGTTCTAGAAATAGCAAGCAGAGAATGGGAACTGAAGACAGGCAATTGCTGTGGAAAACAAAAGGGGAATGTGGGTGTTAGAAAATTGGTTATAAAATTGCGTACGAGACTAGCAGCAGGCAGGCAGGCTAGAAAACTTAAAGACAAGTAATTTTTCGCTATTAAGGGTAAATACCCTACAATGGGTAACATCAACAACCCTTTAGTTCTAACAAAAAGCGCCTTTAAACGTAATACAAATCCTTTATTTGCCTTTCTTTCAGTTAATAGCAAAAAAAAAAAAAATTGTGTTGTGCAACAAAAACAACAACAGCACTCTCGTTTTTCTTCTTGTATGAGTGTTAGTATTTATATACTTAATACAGGAAGCTTTATAGCCAAAACTGAAAATCATCATGCTCCTTTTCACTCTTCTTGCCTTCTTTTCTTTTCTTCTACAAAATTGAGGTAATTAGTAGAGCTAGAGCTGTAGTATGAGTTTTGTTTTGTATCCTTAGTGGCCAAAGTTCATTGAACCTGTTAACCTGGTTTATGCCAAACGGCAACAGCACCAGCAACAACAACAACAAACCAAACATTAACTTAAAAGTTCATTCGTCCCTTAAATATTTAAGGATTTTCTTATGCTCCCTCAACTTATAACAAATACATAAATAAATAAATTTATTAAGGTAATTAAATTCAAGTAAAAACAAACAGGAAAAGGAAACAAAACCTAATTAACCCTTTAAATAATCCAAAAAAAGGGCCAAATATCGCCTTAAACTAAAGCGATAACAATCAAAATTTTATCAGATTTAATGAAATAACTAAGCAAATATTAATTTTCCTTAAGAAAACTTTTAATGAAATTTTGTTATTAAAACAAAAATCGCTTTAGAATGAACATTTTAAATTTTGGTGCTTTTTCAAAAAAAAAAAAAAAAATCACCTAAAAACGTTTTGTTCAAAATAGCAAAATTTTTTCAGTAATAGCTTCGAAATTAAACAAGAATTTATTTTTCATCTTAATTTTGGCGTTTTTGGATAAAAATCGCTTAAAATCGCTTTTTAAAAAATCACTAAAACTCATGACAAAAAAACACGATAAAAAGTTAATTTTGTCAATTTTAGCTTAAAAATTAAAATTCAGCATTTTGTTTAGCATTTCAAGCAAACACGCTTAAATTTTGTTTAACGTTTTTAGCTTTAACTTTAAAACTAAACAATTTTTTTTTAAATTTTCTTTAAACTTTCATGTTACAATTTTACGGCAATTGGTTTTCTGTAAGAATATTTTTCATTTTTAACTTTTTAGCAAAAAATCGCTTAAATTAGATTTGACGTTTTTGACCATTACTCTTACACTGCAGGAATTTTTATAAATTTTCTTTCAGTTTTTATGTTAAAATTTTAAAGCAAATTTGGTTTTTGAAAGAAAATAATAAACTTTAAGCATTTCAACCAAAAATCGCTTAAATTTTGTTTCACGTTTTTAGCTTTAACTTAAAAACTGTAAAAATTTTTATGTTAAAATTTTAAAGCAATTGGTTTCTACAAGAAATTTTTTGCTTTTAAACTTTTTAACAAAAAATCGCTTAAATTAGAATTGACGTTTTTGACCATAACTCTTAAACTACCAGAGTTTATTAAAAATTTTCTTTCATTTTTATATCTAAATTGTATGGCAATTGGTTTTCTATAAGAAATTTTTTGCTTTTTAACTTTTTAACAAAAAATCGCTTAAATTAAATTTAACGTTTTTGACCATAACTCTTAAACTACCAGAGTTTATTAAAAATGATCTTTAATTTTTTATGTCTAAATTGTATGGCAATTGGTTTCTATAAGAAATTTGTTGCTTTAAACTTTTTAACAAAAAATCGCTTAAATTAAATTTAACGTTTTTGACCATAACTCTTAAACTACCAGAGTTTATTAAAAATGATCTTTAATTTTTTATGTCTAAATTGTATGGCAATTGGTTTCTATAAGAAATTTTTTGCTTTTAAACTTTTTAACAAAAAATCGCTTAAATTAAATTTGACTTTTTTGACTATAACTCTTAAACTGCCAAAATTTTAAAAAATTTTCTTTTTGTTTTTATGTTTAAATTATTTGACAATTGGTTTCTATAAGATTTTTTTTTAATTTTTAACTTTTTAACAAAAAACGCTTTAATATATTTAAGCGTTTTCGGCCTTACTTTTTAAACCGCCAGAGATTTTATAAATTTTCTTTTTGTTTTTATGTTTAAATTGTATGGCAATTGGTTTCTATAAGAAATTTTCTTATTTTTAACTTTTTAACAAAAAAACGCTTTAATATGTTTAAGCGTTTTTGACCATAACTCTTATACTGCCAGAGTTTTTATAAATTTTCTTTTTGTTTTTATGTTCAAATTGTAAGGCAATTAGTTTTCTGTAAGAAATTTTGTAATTTTTGCTTTAAAGTCTAAAAACGCCTAAATTTATTTAAGCGTTTTTTAGCTATAACTTCTAAGACAAAGCTTTTATTCTGAAAATTTTTTCGCTTTGGAGTTTAGCACTAAGTTAGAAGTATATTTTTATATTTTTTAAACTAACATTAGTTTTAAAAGGGTTTATTTTATTTGACAGTTGTGTTTTGTTTTGCACTTTAGTGATTTTTTTTCTCGATAAAAAATTAAACAGGTATATGTATAAATATTTATATAGGGAGTGCTTATTGTAGCTTGTAATTGAAATGTCAACATTTTGCTTGATTTGCTACTACGTTTTTTTTTTTGCTTTAATACAATTCAATTCTTTCGTTTGTTGAAAATGTTGGTTGAAGCGCTTTTTTGGCCTGACTTAAAATGGGTTGGTCAATTTTCAATGAAATACTCAACAAATGTTATTGGCCTTTTATAGAATTCATAATAATGTTATTAAATAAATAAAATATCAAAAGTTAATTTAGTTTTACGAAAAATGTATATTGTATGTGACTTTAACTAAAAGTCATTAGAGCAAAGTTGAAATATATATTTTGTTTTTGGTTTAATAAAGTGTTATAACCCAGTTAGTGTAAAACATCAATTAATACAACAGGCCTTTCATTTTGAGTTAACGGAATGAAAAAATGTCAAAATTGTTTCATTTTTCATGTCATCGATTAATGAACAAATTATTGACAAATCATTATTAAATCTGAAATAAAAAAGTTCTTAATATGTGTTTTTTTTTCTTAATACCTATTGGTGAAGTGCGTGTGTATTTGAACGGAAATGTTCAAGTGTTAACGTATTAGTATCTATGGTTTTATATAGCAAAGTGTTATAATGTATTTTTCATTTGATGTTTCTAAACAGCTGCATGTTGTACGTATTTGCCTGCACATTGTCTAAAGGTACCCCCTATCTTTACCTACCTCCCACTCTCTCTCGCTCTCCCTCTTTGCTGCCCTTTTTCTCTTTGCTTCTTTTGCTTTATAGCGAACACTATTTTTTGTTTTAAAATTTTTTGTGTGCTGGTGTGACTGCCTTAATTGTCAGCCTAACAGTGAGACCAACTAACTGCTTGTGTGCCTGCCTGCCCGCCTGCTTAACACCCAATTGTTGTTGTTGCTGTTTTGCCCAAATTGAGGACTTTAAACTGCAATAACCTTTTGTTTCAGTTTATGCACTAAACATACCGTAAAATGGTAGAAAAATCTAGAAGAAATATCTCAATAGAGTTTTCAAAGTTTCGAATGTTAAGGGAAAGATATTAAGTTTTTCTTTCAAAAATTTAAGAAAATTTTCCATACAAAATCTTTAAATTATAATTTATTCTTCTATTACACTTTCAAGCTTAATTTTAAAGCTTAACAAAGCTTTTTGTAACAATAAATTCTTTCAAGAAAAAATTTATATTCCAAGGAAGTTTTACTCTACCTGTTCGTTTTTATTTGTTAAGCTTTTAAGCTTTTAGAAAGCTTGTATGTTTAACCTAGCTGTTCACCAAATTTAAGCCTTTTCCTGGCATTGAATAAAGCTTTATAAAGCTTTTTAAAAATGTTAAGTTTTTAAGCTTTAAAAACTCAAAATGTTTATTTCCTCACAATTTTTTATAACAAAAAGCTATAAAGCTTTTTTCGTTAGTACTTAACACAAGTTTAGCAGTAATAATTAGCCAAAGTTTAAGCTTTCTATATACATTAAAAAAAGCTGTTCTTAAAGCTTTCAAATAAAACTTTTAGCTTAATAACTAAAGATTACTAAAATTGTCTTTATTCCCCAAAAATTTTTATTAAAGCTTGAACTAAAACTCAGTTTTTAAACAATTTAAGTTCTTGATCAAATATTTTTCACATTCAGCAAGCTTTTGTTGTTGTTTTAATTTGATATAATTTCTGCGAAAAATTTCATTTGTTTTTTATAAAGCTTTTTATATTAAACAAGCTTTTTTTAAAGAGAGTTTACTTAAAACCAATAATTTGCTTATAAATTTGTTATTACAGCTTAAAGCTTTCAGGTTAATTATGTTGAAGCTTTCTAGCTCAAGTTCAATATTTTTTAGCTCTCTAGCCTTATTGGTAGAAAAGCTTTAAGCTTTTAAAACAATATTTAGCTTAAAAAGCTTAATTTTCCCAGAATATTCAACTGTTCAGAACGTTGGCTTTGTAAAGCTAATTAAGCTGAAAGCTTTTCTAAATTTTTAAACGTTAAGCTGTTTAAACAATTTGCTCACTAAAGTTCATTAAGCTAAAAGCTTTGCTTAAACTTTTACAAAGCTTTTTATATAGAAACAACTTTTCATTACCAAAAGAAAAGATTTAAATACTTATTAAGCCATAACTTGAAACGTAATCCAACAATTTGCCTGATTTTCATGGATTTGATAGACAAGACCCTTTAGTCCTCTTAGTCCTTAAAATTTTATAAAATTCCTTTAAAAGTTGTCCTTATATATCATCAAAAATATCAATTATTTTTGATTGTTATTCAGTTAGCCTTATTTGTCTTTGCCTTTTAGAATCCCCTACCCCCTCTTCATCCTTGTTAATAATAATTGCTTTCCTTTACAACAACAAAATGTAAGTATGTCTTATAAAGAGCCCTTTATGTTTGTTGTTGTTGTAGTTGTATTTGTTCATACCTTTGATGTCATTAAAGTTCAGTGTGCTAAATTTCATATTGATAGAGTTCAGTTCAGTTTAGTTTAGTTTTTGCTTCTCTTATTCTTATATGATTTGTTTTTTTTTTTTTTTTTTTGCAGCCAGGGGTTGTTGTTTGCTTTGACCGACTTAACGTTCAATGACCGTCAGTCTTATACAAAGCTATAACTAAACTTTTATATATATACATAACAGCAGCTTTAGCTGCAGCATTTTTATTGTTAGTGGCTGACGCGCAGCAGCTGTATTTGTTAGCTGCAGTTTTGCCATTTGTGTTACGAGTTGCAAACGAATGTTTGCTGTTCGTAAAATTTTAGTTCGTTTGCCGTTAGCCTTCGTAAAATTATGTTCATTGGTTGTTGGTTCGTTGGATGGCTGCATACATGTTTTGAATGTTGAAGCTGCATGCTGGCATGCATGCATGACTTGTCCAGGGTGTTACAAAAGAGTGTTTTATATATTAGTTGCTAAGAGCTTTTTAAAGGAGTGAGTTTTTTTGCTTTAGCCATTACATGGTAGCTGGGGGTTTTTAAGGGATTTTTTTTTGGTTTTTATGTTGTTGTAACACGTTTACCAGCAACATGACTATGTAACCTTAAAAATTGTGTGTGTTTTTTTTTCTCGTTCGTATGTAATGTAGAGTATTTGCTGTTTATGAAATAGAAAATTGCAAAAGCAACTGATATATTTATAATTTGGACATTAGCAGCAGCAAAATTAAGAGGTTAACAGCAAAATCTGCTGCAGCAGCTACAAACAATTGCTATTTAAAAGTGCATATAAAAAAAATGTTATAAAAGTTGAATGAACTCAGCTGGTCATTATATTATATGTGTGTGTGTGTTTTTTTTCCCTTTTTCGCTTTTTAAATGGAAATAAAGGAAATGTGTTTCTTTTTATGAGCTTTTAAAAGGTTTTTTGAAAGGGAAAGAATGCAATTTTTTTAGGGGACATAAAGATTAAATCTTAAGAGGATTTAAAAGAAAATTGTTCAAGAAATTAAAACATTCAAAATAAAATTTTAAGATTTTTTTTTTAAATTTTCTTTCTTCTTTTCTAATCTTTTAAAAGTCCTCTTAACTATTTTTAATTACCTAATTGAAAAGCTTTAATTTTATATCTTTAAAATTTACAAAACTTTATTCAATATTATGATTAAGCGTCCGTCCTTCTTCACATATTTAAATAATTTCTAATTTTAAATTTAAAATATTTTACATAATAATTTTTAAATTGGTCTTTTAAGTTTTCAAGTTTATTGTTAAATGGTTTTTTAAATCTTCATTAATTTATTAATTTAAAACTCAAAAGCTTTCTTATTAGCCCCACCAGCTTGTCATTCCTGCTTTAAATATTTGTTTAATAAAAAATATTTTTTTTTTTTTTTGTTAAAAAAAGATCTTAAAAATCTTTTTATTAATTTTCGAAAACATTGCTGATTATTATTAATTATGTAGTTTAATTTAGTATTTAATTTAATTCAATATCTCATTTACTTACAGCTTAGTAATGTCCGTCTTTCCGTACTTTATTTTCAATATTTTTATTAATTAAGAAAATATTGAAAAATATTTGGCAGGTTTTCGGAAAATTTTTTGTTTTAGCTTTTAACTATATATTAATTCCTAATTACATTGCTGCTTTTTACCAATAATAAACTTTAATTTTGTGGAAAATTAATTCCATATGTTGATTACTTGCAGCTTAATATTGTCCGTCCTTCCGTCCTTAATTAAGAAAATAATAAAAATATTGAGCAGGTTTTCCAGCAAATTTTTGTTTTAGCTTTTAATTGAATATAAATTACTAATTATATTGCTGTTTTTTACTAATTATAAACTTTAATTTTGTATTAAACTTAACTCAATATGTTAACAACTTGCAGTTTAATATTGTCCGTCCTTCCATGTCTATTTTTATATAGTTTTTTTTATAAGAAAATATTGAAAAATTGCTTTCAGGATTTCCCAAACAATTTTCGTTTTAGCATTTAACAGTTTGTTAATATATAATTACATAGAGGAAAATAACTGAAAATGTACTTTAATTTAAAGTTTAACTTGACTTCATCACTTAAAAGGCTTAAGCTAAATTTTGTCCGTCTTTCCCTTTAAATTATTGACAATTTTTTATTTTTTATTTAAATTAATCAACTGCTTTGTTCAAGTTTGTTTTAAGTTTTATAAAACTTTAAATTAATTATAGTTATAGGCTTAAAAAGCTTTTGGTGTGAACTTTTTTCCTAAATTTAATTTAATAAGTTAAAGCCTTTTTTTAAAGTTGCACAGCGTCCGTCCGTCCGTCTTTCTTTATTACACAATTTTTGTTTAATTTTTATTAAATTTTTTTATTAATCTAATTTTTGTTTCATGTTATCAAATTTTCAAAACCCACTTTAATAATAAAAAATTTGTCAAAATTATTTTAATTACTTTATATAAGCGGTCATTGACATTTAATGTCAAATTTAACAAAATCTGCTTAAAATTTTATTTGAAAAAAAAAAATTATTAGAAAACATAAAAAATTTTATTAACAAAACTAACTGACATGTGTTGATAGATTAAGATAAAAAGCTCAAATAAAAAATGTAATAATAAAACAATATATAAATTTTTAAAAACCATTAATAATTAAGACAAACAACAAATAACAGCCAAACAATATAAAATGAGTCATAGATTTAAGAAAATTTGAATTGATTTGCTACATTATGCAATGATAAAAAAACAAAACAAAACGCCCTAAATCAACATTTTAAAAGAGAACAAAACAAAGACCAGGTGCTTAAAAGCCTTAACAAATATAACTTATTCAAGTGTGTAAAGGAGTTACAGATAACTTGTGTAAATTTTTTTTGCTTTAGTTTTTTTTTTTATATATTATGAGTCATGTTGAGTTTTTGAAAAGTTTTTTCTTTTTTATTTATAACGCATTTTTGTTTGCGTTGTTATAATTTAATTTTAACATACGCACACCAAAAAGCTAACAAACTAAACAAGTTTTGTAAAGAATTTTTGTTGTTGTTGCCCATGTTGTTTCTGTGCAGTTTGGTGTTATGAACAGCAACAACAACAACAATATCAACAAAAAAAATTGGCATCTAAAGTTGTCTTTTGTAGAGTTAGAGTATCTTAACAACTTAAAAAGTTCATTAAACTCTTAGGCAGTTGACTTTGTTACAATTTGTTGTTGTTGTTGTTGTTGCTGCTGCTGTTGTTGTGCAAAAAGGCTTAAGATTGAATTGTAAAAAAAACTTGATTTTTTCATTAAACTTAATATAAAATAAGAAAAAAAGATTAAATGTTGTAAAAAATAAAATTTAATTAAATTTTTGACCATAAAATTTCGTAAAAAAAAATTTTGTTAAAATTTTCTTAAAAAATGTTTCATAAAATTTTGTTAAAATATTTACGAATTGTGTTTAAAGTAATAAGTATTAAAAGAGTTTAAAAAATTTAAATTAATTTACAAAAAATTTAAATTTTGTTACAAATTTTTTTTTCAAAAATTTTTGTTAAACTTTTTTATAATATTATTATAATTTTTTAAATATTTAAAAGATTTTTAAATTTTTAAATAAAAAGCTTTTAAACACTACTTTCATTTTAGATTTTTAAAGCATCCGTCCTTCCTGAAATTTTTAAACTGTTTCTGGCAACTTTTGAATTTTAGATATAATTTTGTTGAACTTTTTTTATAATTTTTTAAATAATTCAAAAATTTTTAAATTTATCAATAGAAAGCTTTTAAAAGCCACTTTCATTTAAAGTTTTTAAAAGTTCTCAAATTTTTTTATATATAAAGCTTAAGTGTCCGTCTTTCCGGAAATTTTTGAAAGTTTTTCTGACAACTTTTGAATTTTAGCAAAATTTTGGTTGAACTTTTTTTAAATTTTTTCAAATAACTTAAAAATTTTTAAATTTATGAATAAAAAGCTTTTAAAAGCTACTTTCTTCTAAAGTTTTTAAAATTTCTCAAACTTTTTTATATATAAAGCTTAAGCGTCCGTCTTTCCGGAAACTTTAACACTTTTTTTTGATAACCTTTTAATTTTAGCTAATTTTTGTTGAACTTTTTTTAATATTTCAAATATTTTTAAATACGTGTACGGAATGCTTTTAAAAGCTTCTTTCATTTAAAGGTTTTTAAAATTTCTCAATGTTTTTTATATATAAAGCTTAAGCATCCGTCCTTCCTGAAATTTTTATGTTTTTTTCTGGCAACTTTTTAATTTTAGCAAAAATTTACTAATTATTTAAAAAAGTTACAACAAACATCATTTTATATCTACATATACCAAAGAAAAGCTCTTGATATGCTGTTTAATTATATACACAACTGTAAATAAAATATTCTTTACTTTCTAAATAAAACTGTCCGTCCTTCTTAAAAAAATGTTTTGAAAAAATTTTAATTTTTTTATTTAATTAAATTTTATAAGGACTTTTTAAAAAGTTTTATGTTATACTTATTTATTTCTAATAACATTGTTGTAAAGCTTATAACATCTACTTTCATTTTAAAGTTTTAAACTTAAAAAAGCTTTAGTAAATTTTACAACTAAAGCATCCGTCCTTCCAGCAATTTTAAAGCATTTTTTTGCTTTTTACAACAAATTGTTTACTTTTGTTTCTAACTTAATAATTTGCTAAAATTGTTAAAAAAATTCTAAAAATTAAAAAGTAATAAAAAAGCTTATTTAAAACCTTACGATTTTAAAGAAAATTTTTGTAGATTTAAAAAATTTTTTTTGTTAAGAACTCATTTCCTTTACAAAATTTCCCGCTTCTTTTTCTTTTAAAACAATACAATTTATATAGCGACATTTTTTCCCTATATTACTATACTTTTTGCCAGCCATTTAGTCAGCCAAAACATTCGCATATTTAGAAAGACTTGAATAAAAAACGTACTGAATGAAAAAAACCAAACCAACGAACCAGCCAGTCAGCCAAAGTTTAGGTCGCTGGCGTTCAATAACCTCAACGTAATACGACGTATACAAACCTACAACAAATTCTATGCTTTACAAAAATAGTACAATCAAATTGTACAACTACAACAGCAGCAACAACAACTACAACAGTACTAAGCTAAATATGCAAGGCAAGCAAGAAAATGCATTTTGAGTGAAATGAACAAAATTTAGTTTGAGTTAAAATTTTGTTGGACAAAATAAAAAACACATGCGCAAAATCTTGTTAAAATAATAGAAAATTTTATAGAAAGGAAATAATGACCAAAAAAAGAATATAAAAAGAAATCTGAAAAAAAAATTAGGAATGAAAAGAAAGATAATTTTTAAATATAGAAGACAATTTTTTGAAGTGGAAAGACGGACGTTTTCCAGCTTTAAAGGATACATATAGATAAGTCAATTAAAATAGAAATAAAAGTAGATGTTAAAACCTTTTTTGGAATATAATTAAAACTAAGTTTGTTAAATTAAAACCAAAGATATAATGGAACCAAGAGGAGACTAAATTTTATTTAAACAAAATAAAAAAAAGGAAGGACGGACATGCTCTAGCCTTAAAGGATAAATATAGTTGATTAAAAAAAGCTAGAAATGAAAGTAGCTTTAAAAACCTTTCTAGACATAATATTAAAACTAAGTTATAAGTTTAAAAAGCTCATAAAATACTTAAAAGAAATAATCAATAATTTCATTCATTCTAAAAATTTGCCTTAAAATTTTTCTTAATTTTATAACATTTAAAAAAAATGTATGTTCTTTTTTATAAGCCTCCCTTTTTTATTGTTGTTATATTGTTTGTCTACTTTTGTTGCTGGTATTTTATTATTAATTACATTTTTTATAATTATTTATATATTTTTGTGTTTATTATTTTTTTGTTTCATTATAAGCTTATCAGTCCTCTTATTTAACCCAATTACCCATTGTAGTGGTCAATAACCTTTTACTTAAAGCTTAAAATACAATATCAACTACAAGCAACAAACAACAACAAACTATTTATCTAAAACAACAAAGTTTAACACTAGTCGTTGGTCGTTTCAATTGTAATTTATTAACAAAGCAGCCATCATCATTCCTCAACATTATAAACGTTAACGTCATACTTGCATATAATTCACTCACAACCAAAATTTACACACAATCGCACACACACACATCCATCATATCTACATTCTAATAAGAATATATTTTTTTTGAAAACAATAACACTCATACGCACTCAGTGCAAAAAAATAAGTCAGAGAGTAGAAGAGGGAGTGTGTGTAAATTTACCAAGAAAAAAACTGCATAAAAACGCACACGAACTACATTCGTCTTCGTCGTCATCAACAAAAAAAAAAAAAAAAAAATTGTTGTCATCTTCGTTTTAAAAAATGATCGTTATTGTCGTCGAGTGCATAATGCTTTTTTACACATACAAGCCCGCATAATTAAATGCATGTTTGTTTGTCACTGTCTTCATGTCAGCCCCATACAAAATTCATAAATTTTTATTTAATTTATTTATTATTTTGCTCATACAACTTTATTTAATTTGTTTTATACCCAACTATAGTTTTTGTTTGTTCATTTTTTTAATGTATAAGTCTCAACTAACAACCGTTTTATAGCAGAGAGAAGTTATGGGTTTTTTTATGTGTAGTTTTCGCTAGGCAAATGCTTATCACTTGTAGTTAACTATTTTAATATTTATTAGAAATTCTCAACACAATTTAGCAATAGGCTTAATAAAAATTGCTATCAAAATTATTCAAAACACTTAAAGAAATAAATGAGAGCAATATTACTTTAGTTTTAGATCAGTATAAGATCAGTTTGAGATCACTTCTAGTTCATTTACTAGTTCTGTTTAAAACCATTTGTAGATAAGTTTTAGTTCAACTGTAGATCAGTTTTTAGATTTGTTTAAGACCATTTCTAGATTCTTAGTAGATCACATAAGGATCAGTTTTAGATCAGTGCTAGATTATTTCTAGATTTGTTCATGATCACTTATAGTTTAATTACATCTCACAGTTAGATTAGTTCAATGTCAGTCTTAGTTTAAGTTGAGATCTAGTTAAGTTTAAGTTCGGCTCTGGTTCAGTTCTAGTTCAGTTCAAGTTCTAGTTCAGTTCTAGTTCAGTTCTAGTTCAGTTCTAGTTCAGTTCTAGTTCAGTTCTAATTCAGTTCTAGTTCAGTTCTAGTTTAGTTCTTGTTTAGTTCTTGTTTAGTTCTAGTTCAGTTCTAGTTCAGTTCTAGTTCAGTTCTAGTTCAGTTCTAGTTCAGTTCTAGTTCAGTTCTAGTTCAGTTC
>NC_060953.1:4495857-4551108 GCF_022045245.1 Lucilia cuprina | reverse complement strand
GAACTGAACTAGAACTGAACTAGAACTGAACTAGAACTGAACTAGAACTGAACTAGAACTGAACTAGAACTGAACTAGAACTGAATTAGAACTGAACTACAACTGAACAAGAACTAACATAGATCTAGAACTCATATGGTCTATATGTAGAATTAAAATTGGTCCTTAAAACATATCTAGAACTGATCTACAATTGACTAGAAGTGATCTTCAATTGATTTAAAACTAAATTTTTAAATTTTGTATTAAAACTTTTGCTGTGTTGTTTTTCTGTCTGATTAAAGAGACGTCTAGCTGCTGGTCCGTTTCATTTCAAAAATATTTATTTCTTAATACGATCAGCACCTTATTAAAGGGGTGATGTAGTATATTTCGTTTATGCATTCTCTGTATACCCTACACCAAAGAGATGAGAGAATATAGCTATCACATGGAATTGGTGAAACTATAAAGAAAAGAATTGTTCTTGTTATTCAAGTAGACATTCTCTTAAGAAGTTTAGTATTAGAATAAAACATTTCTAGAATGTTTAGTGGCTTAAGGTTTTCAGTTATTCGTTATTGCTTAATAGTTCTTATCTTTGTCTTACGTTTGCTTATTATTCTTTCGTTTTACATATGAGGTAATTAAAAGTAATTTTGTGCAACATTTTCTAAGTTGCACAAAAACAACTTTAAACGTCATGTGCTTGTCATTATAAATTTTGAACACAAAAACTTTTTTTCTTTTTTGTTATTTTGGCAACATTTGTCATACTCTTTTCAAGATGCCTTTCGAAACTATAAGAAAAAAACTGAAGATTGCTTAACGAAGTCAAAAGTGTTCTAATTTTTATTTTCTGAAAATTTTCTATGAAAATGATAAAAACTAAAAATGTGTAAAAATCTTGTTAAAAATTAATATTAAAAAAATGGGTTAAATAAATATGAAAAGAATTTTTAGAATTATTGTATTTTTTTAAATTTTAATTACTAGAATTTTCTTTTATTAAAGCATTAGGTTAGTTAGCCAGTTTTAAAATTTAAATATGTCAATTTATATGCATGTCTTAAGTGACCATTTTCCGGTTTTATGAGTCATTTTAGTGGACAACCAAAATAAATTCCTTAAGCATGAATCGGTTAAGAGTTTTATATGTTTGTTTCGGGAAAGAGTGAGGATGTGGAGGGAGGTTGGGTAGTAGGAGTAGTTGCAATATATAATTGTGACGGAAATGATTTACAGGCAAATACATGCCCACAAACATGCTTGCACTTAGAGGCAATTAATGTTGCCACAAAACACTTATGTATATACATATTTGCCTTCTCTATATAAAGAAGGAATGAATAGCCAACACATTTAATAAAGTTTAGTCATTAAAATCAAACAAAATAAAAATATAAAAATAAAAATGCGTTTAATAAAAATAAACTGAACTACAACTAATCAAATGCATATTTTCATAAAAAACAAGAATAAAGTCTTAATGCACCAACACTCTAGTACAAAATTTTGTGGAACGTTTTTTTAAATTCTACACACACACACACACACATCCACATATATACATTTTGATTGCGTAATTATTATGCAGTAAATAACATCGTTAACGAAAAAAAACCATTTGTTGTTGTCGACTAGTGGCGGCATGGTCCAACGCTATCTATATATGTTGGCTGTGGCCTGGCGACAAATGCCTTTAATTCTAAGGCGGTACTAGCGGTGTTGGTGGTGTTGTCCAGACCCCCTCTTACACCCTTAAAAAAAACTTTTTCATAAGAAAACTATGCGTAACAATGTTTAGCAGGCATTTTGTTGTTAAAGTGTATGCAGCCAACGGTTTTTTTTTAAATTTTGCTTCAAGTCCATAAGCCTGCTGTTGGCTATTTTATATTTTGCTTATTTACAGTTTTGTTTTGGATATAAAGTCAAGCTTTTATGTTGCTTATGTTGCACGACCGTAAATCTTTTTTAGAGTTAATAAAATTTGTGTAAAAATAAAGCACTAAATTGTTGAGATTACCCCACGTTTAGCACAAGAAATAAAAAAAAAACACTGTTAAAAACTAGGCACGTTTAAGTATAACAGTTTTATTTTCACAAATGACAGAAAGAATTTTGTAGGATCATTTCTGAAATATTTGTAAATTCTAGTTCAGTTCTAGTTCTAGTTCAGTTCTAGTTCAGTTCTAGTTCAGTTCTAGTTCAGTTCTAGTTCAGTTCTAGTTCAGTTCTAGTTCAGTTCTAGTTCAGTTCTAGTTCAGTTCTAGTTCAGTTCTAGTTCAGTTCTAGTTCAGTTCTAGTTCAGTTCTAGTTCAGTTCTAGTTCAGTTCTAGTTCAGTTCTAGTTCAGTTCTAGTTCAGTTCTAGTTCAGTTCTAGTTTACTTCTAGTCCACTTCTAGTTCAGTTCTAGTTCACTTCTAGTTTAGTGTTCGATCAGTTTAAACTTTTGCAGATCTCATAAAACCTATCTTTTTTCTCTCTCTCTTCATTTAGAAAGTTATTTTTTTAACTTAGCTAGTTTATGCTCTTAACGGTTTTAACCAAATATTCTTAGACATTATAAGCCATTGTTTAAGAACACACTCGCTTAACATTTGGTCATTTATTGCTTTAAACTTAGAACTAAAGTTTTTTGTTTTTTTTTTTTTTTCGTTTCGCTTTTTGTTTTAAGCCAAGTTTGTTGTTAACACTGCAAGAGCTTAACTCATTTTGTGGTGCGTTAGGTTAGGGTTTCTTACTTGTTGTTTTTGATTTTCTGGCCTGGTTGATACCAACACATACTAACATAATGTGTTTTAAAAGTTTAATGAACTCCATTTGCAGAGTGTGTGTTTGAAGACTGCGATTACAACCAAGACTTTGACTATGATTGTTATGGGTTTGGGTTTGTTGTACTTTTGTTGTTTGTTGGAATATAAATATTGTCTGTGGTAGTGGTTTGTAAGTTGTTGTTGTTGTTGTTGGAAAAATAAAATAAATAAATAAATATGTATGAAAAAAAACGTGATAGATTTTTTAAAACATGATCAATAGTGATTGTATGAGGTAATTTTGTTTTGTTGGTCAAATATGCGTAGAAATTTAAGACAATGAAAAAAAAGTGTAATGCAAAGAATATTCTGGAAATAATAAGTGTTTATAGAAAATTTTGAAAAATTTAAATTTTAGAAAATATTGTAAATGTCTTGAAATGTTTTTCAAAAAATTTAAGTTTTATTTTAACTTTTATTATTTGTAATTTAGTTGTTAGTTTTTTTTATCGTAAGGCAACAACAACAAGTAGTTGTTGATGTTTATGTGTAATTTGAACAGAAAAAAGTTTATGAACTTTTTTGAGGTGAATGATTTCTGCGGTAGTTGACTTTAAATCAACATACACATGTTCTCTATGCATGAATTTAAATTCAATTCAAAAAGTGTAGAAAAAATCTAAAAAAAAATCTAAAAAAATTACAAACGAATGATAAAAGAAATATGCAATTTTGTGTGTGTGTAGTTGTGTGTTTTAAAGTGTTATTCTTAAGTAAATTAAATTTTTTCTAATGTTTGCATTGGTGCCGTCAAAAATGTAAATTTTTTCGCTAACTTTAAATTCAATTTGTTCGCAACACAAAAAAAACAGAACAGAACAAAAATAAAAAATTACAAAGAAAAACATTTATTTTTTTTTTCAATTCTGCCACAACAATTGTTGTTCTGAAAATATCAATGTTGAGAATTTTTCCATTAAGACGCACCCATTCTGATGTTGGTGTAGTCACGTTTTTGGTTTAAACTTTTTGAAAAGAAAAAAAAAAACAAATCTTAATATTTTTTAAGTGTAAAAGATTTATTTATTTTAGAATTTGTTTTTTTTTCTTTTGATTTATAAAATTTATCTTGAAAATTGTTTAGTTTACAGACGGTCGTTTTATACGTCCTTCCCTCCATTTGTCTATTAGGTTTTATAAGAGTGAATTGAGTAAATTTTTTTTTTTTTTATTATTTGAATCGAGTGGAGGTTATTGATTGTTTAGTAGTTTAGGTGATTGTACTAGTTAACAAGACGTAGATTTTTTGAAGGCTATTCATTATAACGATTTTGTGGCAGCAACAACAAAAATAAAATTCTAAAATCTATAAAGTGCATTTTTACATATTAGTCTAGTTATAATATGAATTTTGTTTTATGCAGGATTTATAGCTAAGTTTTTTTTTTTGCTTTAAACATTAACAGCATTTATAAAGAAAAAAAATCTACAAAAAAAAATATTCTAAAATTTAGGTTAAAATTGTTTCACATGACTTGAACACAAAGTGACATTCTATTTTAATTCGCTTTAAAAACGAAAAGAATTGATTATGACAGGCGTTAAAAAGAGGTGTTTTAAAAGGTTTTTTTTTTCTTGATGAGTTTTGGGTTAAACAAAAAATAATAAAAATTTATAATGACATTTTGGTGGCTTAAGAGTTACTAGCTTTTAAACTGAACATGATTTATTACAACATAAACAAAATTTTGCTAAAGAATAAAAAAAATTTTATTGTCTTGTTAACATTTGTTAAATAGTAGACAAAACTAAATACAAAAACTCATAATTTTTCATTTATTTTTAAAATTTATAATATTCTTTAGATCATAAAAAGATTATAATATGCTTAACAAATGCTTAATATGCCTTAAAAATCCTAATAACGTTCATAAACGTTATAAGAAAATTTTACAATTTTAAAGAAATTTAATAAGGAATTCATTTTGTTAACTATTTTCTCTAGTAGAATGCTTAATAAAGCTTAAAACCGTAATAACGTTAAAAAACGTTATTAGAAAATTTCCTAAATTTTAAGAAATTTATATAATATTTCTTTAAAACACTTAATTTAAAGCTTTAAATGCAAAATTAAGCTTAAAAATGAATAACGTTAAAAGTCGTTATAAGTGTAAAACACAATTTAAAAGAAAATTTAAATAAATTTCTATTTGTTAGTATCAATAACCTGAAAATTGTTTTTGTAAAGCATAATTAATTCTCAATTTGCTTTAAATTCCTAATAACGCTCAAAAACGTTATAAGAAAATGTTTAAATTTTAAAGAAATTTTATAAGGAATTCATTGTGTAAACTATTTTTTGCAATAAAATGCTTAATTTGACATTAAATCCTAATAACGTTTAAAAACGTTATTAGAAAATCTCTTAAATTTTAAGAAATTTATAAAGTTTTTGTTTTAAAAACATAGTTTAAAGTTTTAAATGCCAAATTTAAGCTTAAAACCGTATAACGTTAAAAGTCGTTATTAGTTTAAAAACCATTTTTTTAAGAAAATTCATATAAATTTTTATTTTTTAGTAATAATCCCTGTAAAAGTTTTCATATTTAGCCTAAAATTTAAAGCGAACTGCCTTAAAATTGCAATAACGTGTAAAAACGTTATAAGAAAATTTTTGCATTTTTAAGAAAATTTATAAAGAATTCATTAATAGTTTCTTTAACTGCAATTTAATGGTTAATTTGTCTTCAAAATGTAATAACGTTAAAAAACGTTATTAGAAAATTTCTTAAATTTTAGAATATTTCTATAAAATTTCATTAAAAAAACATGTTTAAAAGCTTAAAATGCTAATTTTATGTTCAAAATCTAATAACGTCAAAAAACGTTATAAGGTTATATTGCAATTTTAAAGATGTTTATAACAATTTTAATGAAACAGCAATGGTTGTCATGAAAATTTATTATTTCTAACTTAAAAAAAAACAAATAACGTTTTAGACCGTTATTAGGGATTCTTTTGTAGTTTTAAGCAAAATGAATACAAAATTTTAACAGAAAATTAATAACAATTTAAGACAAGAAATTTTTCTTTAAAAATAAGCTTAATTATTTCACAAAATATCTAATAACGTTTAAAAGCGTTATAAGGCTATAACATGTGATTCCTGCTAATTAGATGAAATTTGTTTAGGCAGTAATATTACCCTGAAAATTAGTCATATTTAGTTAAAAAAAAACTAATAACGTTTAAGTCCGTTATTATAGATTTTGAGTTAGTTTTTCTTTTAACAAAATAAGTGTGAAGTTTTGTTGAAAATTCTATTTTCGCTTTGCAATCTATTGACCCTATTATTACAAAGGGCTGTTTTCCTTACTCACCCTTCTCTTTTAACGGCTGTGGTGAGGTTTTTTTTTTTTTGCTGCTGGGAGCTGGTGAATGTGAAAATGTTTTTGCAATAACGATGATAATGATGATAATGTTTGCAACAATAACATCATTATTATGTTTGTGTACGTTTGATTGTGCCACATGTCAACGACCTAAACGAGGCAGCAGCAATGAAAGTACCGTAGCTCGCTGCTGTTGCTGCTGCTAACTCGACAAAGTGCAATGACTTTCATTATGCCTATAGTTAAAATGCAATACACACATACATAGATACAGCTATATACATAAACTACTATAAACTATTAAAATAAAAGTTGTAGTAGTAGTAAAATTTATATAAATATAACTGAACTCATTAAAAACGTATGGATGGCATGGCATGGCAAAAAACCAGAGAAACAGCAAGTAAAATTTTGCCCAAAGAGAGTAAAAGAAATTCTAGAGAGTCATAGAGAGAGAGACAGAGAGCAACTAGAATAGTGAAGTTTTTTGTTTAGAGCCAAAAAGAACCTATTTTAAAACAGGAAGATGTGCTACTAACGTTTAACATCATCATCATCATCATCACATGGTGTAAACATCATTATTTGCAAAATATTCGCACGCATACTTTTACTCTGTTTTTGGCCCCTCTACAACTTAGTCTTCTTTAACTCCTAACTTACACACACATACACACACACACTCACACACACATTTTCCCAGCAACTAGAAGATATATTCTACTGGTTCTACGTTAAACGGTCAATGACTTTTTGTTGCAAATAGCAGCAAAAACAAAAACAAAAAAAGTATCTACAACTAACAATAATCATTATTTTAGTTCTATACTAAACAACAACAACAAAAATTGTGCATTTCTCTTTACTCTTCTTTATGATTTTGTGTGTTTCAAGGGAGGAGGGGGGTTTATTTTTTGCAAAAGAAAAATATTCTATGAACTCCTCTTTTTTTTTGTTTTTGCTATAATAGTAGTAGTTGTAGTCTTCTTCTTTTATTTTCCCCCACTATCTAAGTGTGTGTAAGTGTGTGTGTGTGTGTAAGTATAAGGTTATTGGCTTTTTTAACTTGATTGCATGTTTGCCACATGCACGTAACTCCTCTAGAGTGCAAAGCACTTTTTCCTGTAGATTTTTTTATATATAAAAAATGAAAAAAAATCTTTTAAAAGATTTACAAATTCTAGAAACTTGTTTCTAGTTTCTTTAAAAACGTCATCAACTATAATTTCATAACGTCATCTATTAAATAATCACATACATGTTAGCAAACATAAGGCCAAGCAAAACAATTGATCTTGCCACACGAAAATGGAATAAGAAAAATTGGCAATAATGCAACATAATGATAAAAATATTTACACAAATTCGGAAGTTTTTAAAAGATCATAAGAAGAACTATTAATTTTCAAATAAAAATCAAAAATTTTTTAAAATTAAAAATTTCTACTTTTACGGTTTCCTAAAGAGAAACATCTTAAGTTTGTGTGCAAATTTAGAAAAAAATTGAAAAAAATATTTGAAAATTGTTTAAGGTTTCTAAAAGATCATGAGATAAACTATTTCTTTAACTAAAAATATTTTAAATTTTTTTTAACAAAAATCAATTTTTTTTTTTCTAATTAAAAATTTCAGTTTTGTTTTTTTTTTAAGAAAATAATGTTAAGTTTGTGTGCAAATTTTGTAAAAATAAGTAAAATTATTTGAACAATTTGTAAGGGTTTTGAAAGTTTATGTGATGAGCTGTGAAACGTCACAAATTTTTTTTAGATTTTTTTAATAAAAATTAAAATTTTTTAAAAATTAAAAATTTTCAATTTTTCGGTTTTTTAAAGAAAAATGTTTTAAGTTTGTGTGAAAATTTAGGAAAAATATGTGAAAATATTTAAAAGATATTGAAGGCTTTTGAAAGCCTATGTGACGGACTATTATTCGCCCTTAAATTATTTTCCAAATTTTAATAAAAATCAAAATTTTTTTAAATATTAAAATTTTATTAAAAATTTAAAATTTCAACTTTTTCAATATTTTTTTTTAGAAAAATATGTTAAGTTTGTGTGCAAATATAGGAAAAATTTATAAAAATATTTGAAAAATTTTAAAGGTTTTTGAAAGTTTATTTGACGAACTATGAAACGGCACAAAAATATTTGGAATTTTTTAATAAAAATGAAAATTTTTTTAAAAAAATCAAAATTTTAAATTTTTTCAATATTTCATAGAAAAATATGTTAAGTTTGTGTGTAAATTTAAGAAAAATATGTAAACATTTTTGAAAAATGTTTAAGGTTTTTGAAAGATCAAGTGACAGACTATAGTTTAACCTAAAAATATTTTCCATTTTTAAATAAAAATCAAAATTTTTTTGAAATTAAAAATTTCAATTTTTTTAATATATCAAAGATAAATATGCAAAATTTGTTGATAAATTAAGAGAAATAATGTAAAAATTTTTGAGAAATCTTGAAGGTTTTTGAAAGCTCGTGTGTTGGACTATTATTTGACTTAAATATATTTTCAATTTTTTAATAAAAATTAAAATTTTTTTAAAAATTAAAATTTTAACTTTATCAATATTTCAGGGAAAAATATGCAAAGTAAAGTGAGTAAATTTAAGTTAATTACATGAAAATATTTGAGAAATTGTTAAGGTTTTTAAAAGATCATTAGATAAACTATGTGTCAATCTAAAAATATGTTAATTTTTTAAACAAAAATCGATTTTTTGTTCAAATTAAAAATTTCAATTTTTTTGCTCTCATAAAGAAAACAGTGTTAAGTTTGTGAGTCAATTTAAGAAATTTATTGAAAAATATTTTACATTTTTTTTAAGAATTTTGAAAGATCATATGATGAACTATAACAAAACTGAAAAATATTTTTAACTTTTTGAAAAAAAACTAAATTTTTTTAAATTTGAAAATTTTTACTTTTTCATTATTCTTAAAGAAAATATGTCAAGTTTGTGTTTAAATTAAAGAAAAATATGTTAAAATATTTAAAAAATTTTGAAGGTTCTTAAAAGATCATGTGATGGACTATTAAATGGCATAAGAATATTTTCAATTTTGGAAAAAATTCAATAATTTTTTTAAAAAATTAAAAATTATTTTTTTTTTTTTAAATAAAAAATTTATTTTTTTTTTTAATTATTTTTAAAGAAATATTTGTGAAGTTTATGAGTGAAAAAACGTTTTTTTTGTATTTTTTATTAAAGAAAATATTAAGTTAATTTTCAAATTTAACAATTTCAATTGCATTTACAATTATTAATAATTTGTTTAAGATTATGCAATAATTTGTTTACTTTTCATAGCATTTTGTTTGTTTATTATGTTCATTATGTATTTCAAGGTATTCAAATCAAGTTAAGTTTTTTTTTTTTGTTTTTTTAATTAAACAATCATAGTCTAAAACACACATACTTTTAAGCATTACACTCCTAAAATTTTGTACTACGTTTGAGTGAGTGTATGTGTATTTGTTTTTAGAAATAATATTTATTTAACAATCACCTTACTTAAGAAGAAAAAAAAATGAATTTGAAATAAAAATTACAATAACAAATCTATTATAATTCTCCAAATATTAATATTACTTGAGTTGTGCTTTTTTTGTGATTGTAGTATATTGTAGTTGTTTTAAAGAGTATGAGTGGCTGGTTGGCTGGCTGGCTGTTAAAAGCCTGCTTGCTTGCTTACTTGCTACATGTCTTTTGTTGTGGGGCTGTTGCTAGTGCTGCTGATATTGCTACTGCCTGCCACTACTTTTAATGTTGTTGCTCTAAATCTGGGGCGAGGGCATAGTGCAATGAACTAACCTACTGCTGTTTGCTGGCTGCAAATCTATCTACAATTGTGCATACAACAGCAACAACAACAAAAACAATAAACTTACACAGAGGCAAAAGACTTACTTACAGCCAGTCAACCAGCCATTCACTTCACTTTATGTTTGAACAAAAATCAAAAAAAAAAAAAAAAAAAACGCAAACGAAATGTTGTTTAAAATTGTTTAAGCAGCTGCTATTTTAAGCTTAGCTCTGCCTTGTTTTCAAAACAATTTAAAAATCTAAACCAAATTTGATAAAACAAAAAAATAAACTAACAACACTCCACACTTCACAACTTGATAATTTACCATAATTTTCCAAAATCAAAATTTCAAATCATTTTGCCTTGGCAAATTTTAGTTTTGTTGATACTACTTTTAGTTTGTTAAGAATTTATAATTGCCACAAAATAACAGCAACACCAACAGCAACAACCAACCCAACTCAAGTACACAAAAACCTTTAACAACCCTTATAAGAAGAGAAAAAGAGATTGACATGACCTAAATACGGTTTATTCAACTCTTCAACTACTACTTGTATTCATTTCATATGTAGGGTGTTTTGTTTGCAACATTGCAACATAATTTTCAGCACCAAAAAGTGTGGAGGGAGAGTGAGTAAGAGGGCTAAGTTGAAAGACCTTTTATAGTCAGCGAGAGTGTTTGTGTGGGTGGGTTTTTTTTTGGAAAAAAGAGGATGGTTTTTAGCCTCTTGCTGTAGTTTTCTTTGGTTTAGTTTTTTTTTTTCAAAAAAATGCCAACAATTGTTGTTTTTGTTACTTTTTTTTAGCTAAATGTGAAAGTATTTGTTATAATTTCAAAACAATTTTTTTCGTTTTTTTCAGTTTTTTTGGGGTGAGGGTCATCTTAGCAAAAACTAAGAAAATATAACAAGATTTTTCAACGTTTTTTTTTTCTAAATACACAAAAATTCAACTCAAATTTTCTAAAAATTATAAACAAATTTTCTTAAGAACAAATTGCATTTAATTTAAGAGATCTTAATAAAATGTTCTTGTTGAAAATATTGTTTTAAATCAAATATGTTTAAAACTTTTAAAGAATCTTCAAGAAATTGTCTCAATTGTCAAAAATCTTAGAAAAATTACATTATTCAGACTTTTTTAATTTGCTTTAAAAATCCCAATAACGTTAAAAAACGTTATTACAAAATTATTAAATTTCCATAAATTTCTAAAGATTTTCATTAATAAACCTTTTTGCCTTAATAAAATGCTTAATTTAGCCTAAAAAAGTCAATAACGTTGAAAAACGTTATTAAAAATATTCAAGATTTTCTTTAAAATGTTGTACTATATTAGTAAAATATATTTTTTATAATCATCGTAGGCTAAATTTCCTTCAAATTAACAATAACGTTCAATAACGTTATTCGAAAATGTTGGAATTTTTAAGAAATTATCATAAAATTTCACTATAAAACCTTTTTGCTACAGTAATATGCAAAATTTATACAAAAAAAGCTAATAACGTTAAAAAACGTTATTAAAAATTTCAAACATATTCAATAAAAATCATTAGAATTTTGTTGAAACCGCTTTTTGGTATAAGAAAATGTTAAAATTAGCCTAAAAAGCTAATAACGTTAAAAAACGTTATTCGAAAATTTTGCAAAAATAGGTTTGAAACAGAATTTCTACTTAATTTAACTTATAAACATTTTATATTTGTTATTTGTATGAAAAATAGCTAATAACGTTAAAAGTCGTTATTGCAAAATTTTGCTGAATATGACTTAAAACTGTAATTCTCAAATTATACGATTAAAATTTACAGTTTTTAACACTTTTCAAGAAATTTTAAAAATAACGTAAGAAGACGTTATTACAAATAAATAAACCAAAAACGTCATTTAAAACATTGATTACAAAATTTTCCAATAAACGTTTAGGGTTTTAAGCATTTCCCTTGAATTTCAGCAATAACGTTTAAAAGCGTTATACATAAACTTGGCTAAAATTGATATTAAAACTTTCTTTGATGTTTTTTAAGTTTAAAACGACTATAGTTGTGCTTATTTCATGAAAAATAACCCATAACGTTAAAAGTCGTTATTGCAAAATTTCACCGAAAACGACTTTGCAATATAAGTAGCAATATGTTCCAATAAAAATAAAGTGTTTTTTTGGTAATTTTACTTGAATTAAAGTAATAACGTTTAAAAACGTTATTAACAATTCTTGCCAAAAATTATATTAAAACTTAAAGTTTAGGTATCTAAAATAAAAAATACAATAATTTTGCTTATTTTATGAGAATTGTGCCTTTAACGTTAAAAGTCGTTATTAGAAAATTTCTGTAGAAATAGATTTAAAATCCATTTTAATGTTGTTTTATTATTATGCAACTGAATTGAATTGTTTGAACTAGTTCTTTTCATTGATTTTAAGTAATAACGTTAAAAAACGTTATAAAGAAATTTTGCTTAAAATTGTGTAATTAACTTATTTTTCGATTGACAAGCTTGAATTATGATATTTTGTTTAGTTTCATGGAAAATATGTTATAACGTTAAAAGTCGTTATTAGCTGATTTTGTTAAAAATCGCTTAAATAGGTTAATTTTAACAATTTAGTGCTTAAATTTAGAGTTTTAAAACTGTTCTATGACTTTTAGTTAATAACGTAAAATAACGTTATAAGAAAATATTGTTAGAAGAAGCTTTAAGCTCCCTTATTTTAACACTTTAGGCTGAAAATGTGACTGTTTCTCTATTTTTTGGAAAATTTTTAATAACGTTAAAAAACGTTATTAAACGTTTTTGTGAGAATTTCAATGAAATCATTCATGTTTGTTAAGAAAACATGATAGAAAGTTGAAAATCACTTAAAATTGAGATATTTCTAATAACGTTCAAGAACGTTATATAAAATTTTTTATTGAAATTTGTTTAGTTTTCAAATATATTCTTTTTTTTAATACAAATTTGTCGAATTTGTTTAAAAAATTTTTGTTAGCAAATTTTCTGCTTCATTTTGTTTTATAGTTTAAGATATTTAATTGTTTTTTGAGAACTATTTTTTTGTTCTTGTTGTTTTTGTAGAATAATATAACATCAACAACAAGCATCGACGACAATAATAAATGAATTACATATAGAAAAAAATTTACTAACAATTTTACCTCAACCTACATAAAATACAATCAACTTCGTACTTGTCAATTACTTTTTTTGTTGTTGTTGTTGTTGCTTTTGCATTTTGCTATTCAATTTTGTTGTTATTATTGTTCAAAGCTGCTGCTTTATATATATTGTTCAATTAAAATAAAAGCAAATGTATTTAAAAAAACAACAATACAAAAAAGCCATAATGAAAAAGCTTTTATAAAACAGAAAAGCTTTTAACTAAATTGACGTCATTATAAAAGCTACTCATAGATTTCAACATCATAGATCTATTGGTTAGTTGTAAAGTTAAAATGTGCGAAAAAACTAAAGCCTACCTTAGGGGTTTACTAGAATAATCTTACAACTAAAAGTAGGCTATAGAAAAGTTATAAATAAAATTCGTTTCATATTAAAAACTATTATCTACAAGATAATAATGGAAGAAATAAAAGAAGATCTGTAGTAGTAAAACAACTATCAAAACATAAAGGGGTAGGGAGGGTTTGTGTTTGGGGTATAATAATGATTTTGTCATTCTGTTTTCTTATGGTCATAGACCCACAAAACTAAAACGATCCAAACTTGTCCGTCTGTCTGTCTGTTGAAAACTCGATAGATTTGTAACGAAACAACATAGAGAGCTGAAGTTTTTTGGAGCCCAAATCTTTTTGTTCAAATCGATAAGTAATTGATCCTATCCCCCATTTAAAGGTCATAATTTACTAGAAAACTCCAATCTTGCAACAAAATTCATCAATATCAAGTTGTAAATGAACTGAAACTTTTCCTCTGTCATATGTCTATAAAAATCGGTTCATTATTGACCCTATGCTCTTTTTTTATTTAAGAGCGTAAGCAAGTTCTCAGAGCGTAAAAAAATTGCATTGATAAGTGAGCAAGTTTAGTTGTTATTGTGTTCTTTTTTACTGTTTACTTGTTAATTTTGCAGTGCAATGCTGTGCGTTGCTCTGTGTGAGTGCGTTTCTTTAGAGTATGAGTATAGTTATGTATATATTTATATATATATTCATCCCTGCCTGGTCTTAACCTAAATCGTTGATAAAACACTACTCGTACAAACTCCTGCAATTATGTATGCTTAAGGTTGTTGACCTAAATTGCAAAGTGCAATGAACTTTTTGTATTTGCAAAGCGAACAAGACAAAAAATAAAAATCATATAAATTGAAAATGTAAATAAAAGAAAATCGTAAAAATGTTTATAGACATGATATTTTCCTTTATGTTGAGTTTGTGTGTGTGAAAAAGAGGGTTTGTTTTTATTGCACGTAAAGCACTTGGAATGTTGTAAATGCCCAGAAATTTCTATTGTTGTTGCAAGAAACTGAATAATTTTTTTTTGGGGGAATTTTTAGCAAGCAACCCTTAAAAATTTTTCGTTTTTATAGTGTAAAAGTGTGTAGGAAAATGTGTTTAAGAGTTTCAAGTGCATTTTCGGTCATTCACCTTATAATACTATACAAAAAGGAATACAATTGACATAATTTTTAGAGAAAAAAGAGAAAATCAAAGGAAAATGAGGAATTTAAACATAAATTTTTCAAAATTTTGAAAAAATTATATACATAAACGGAAAAAAAAACCAGCATTTTTCCTTTAGAAATAACAATAACGTTAAAAAGCGTTATACGAAAATTCCTTAATTTTAAAGGAAATTTTATAGAATTTCGTTCAACATTAACTAAACATTTAGAAAATGCTTAAATAACTTTAAAAATACAATAACGTTAATAGACGTTATTAAGAAATTTGATAAATTTAAGAAAATGTTATAAAATTACATTAAACTTTACCTAAGCATTGCCAAAAATGCTTAAATAACCTTAAAAATACAATAAATAACAATAACGTTAAAAAGCGTTATAGGAAAATTCCTTAATTTTAAAGAAAATCTTATAGAATTACAATAAACATTAACTAAACATTGAAAAAATGCTTAAATAATCTTAAAAATATAATAAATAACAATAACGTTTAAAAACGTTATAAGAAAATTTCTCAATTTTAAAGCAAATCTTATAGAATTACATTAAACTTTAAGTAAACATTGAAAAATACAGAAATAACCCAAAAAAGACAATAACGTTAAAAGACGTTATTAAGAAATTTTGATAAATTTTAAGAAATTTTGTTAAATTTTAAGAAATTTTGATAAATTTTAAGAAAGCATTATAATTACTATCAGATATTTTCATTTTCAGCCTTAAAATAGAATAACGTTAAAAGTCGTTATGGGAAAACTTTACAAATTTTAAGACATTTTTATTAGTTTTCAATTGGCAGTCTTATATTTATGATTTTTTTTACATTTTCGTCCAAAAATAACCAATAACGTTAAAAGTCGTTATTATCAAAAATTTAAATTTTTAGGAAATTTTAACAAAATTTCTATCAGTAGCCAAGTTGATGGGAATATTTTGCATATTTCACCTAAAAATTCAATAAGCTAATAACGTTTTATAACGTTATTAAGAAAACTTTGTAATTTTTAAGAAATTTATAGAAAATTTTCTTTAGAAAGTAAATTTTGAAGAAAATTTGTTAAATTTAGCTTAAAAAACTAATAACTTTAAATGACGTTATAACAAAATTTTACAAAATTCCAGAAATTGAAGTAAATTTTCATTTGGCGTTAATATTTCTATGCAAGTTTATCAGTTTTGACCTAAAAATGTAATAACGTTTTTTAGCGTTATTACAAAATTTTGAATTTTTCCAGAATTTTTGATTTTTTTAGCAGTAAGTGTAAGTTTTCTGTGGAAATTTCTTGTAAATTACAATATTTTGCAATAACGTTAAAAGTCGTTATAAGAAAATTTTAAATTTTCAAGAAATTTCAACAAGTTTTCAATTAAGAGACAGATGGTTATGCAAAATAAGCATATTTGTCTCAAAAAAGCTAATAACGTTAAAAGTCATTATAACAAAATTTTAAAAATTTCTAGAAATTTCTGTTAATTTGTTGTTATTTGTTGTTAATATTGCTATGGAAATTTACCATTTTATTATTTGTTGTTAATATTGCTATGGAAATTCACCATTTTTGACCTTAAAATGTAATAACGTTTTTTAACGTTATTAGAAGATTTTGCCTTTTTTAAGCAAAATTTTATGAAAATGTACAATTTTACCGAAATTTTAACATTATTAGTTGTTAAAGGTATTTTTTCTTAGTTTTTAACAAAATCTTATAAAATATGTTTTATGAGCAAGAAAACACTTAAATATTTTTGATGTTTAATAACTTTTTGCTAAAGTTTTTATATTTTTAATATTCAGAAACTAAAATAACAACTGGTGTTTCTCATTTTTATACATATTTGTGTATTTTTCTCCCCTTTTGTTGTATACAAAATTTAAAAATTTATTATTTATTTACTACTTCTTCTCCCATAATTTGTCATTTTACAATTTACATAATATTTATGTTAATAAAACGTTAAACAACATAAATTTAATGAAAATAAGCAAAAAAAAAACTAAATAAAAAGTCAAAAAAACCCCAACAAATGATAAATTATTTTACTCTACAGTAAAACCAATAACAACAAGAAGGAAGTAAAATTCAATAAAATATATAAAAAAAGAGAGAGAGAACACCTCCTCCTCCTCTTTAGAACAGAACACACAGAGAAAAAAAGACCCACTTTGTTAAAAAATAGCGATAACAATGTTTTTCCAACACAAAAAAAAAACACAATTCTCTTTCTCTTTTACTTTATTTGTTATAAAAAAAAAGAAAACTATATACACAGAGAGAAAGAGAGTATGTTGTGTTTTTTCTGGTCTACTGTTTATAAATGGAAAAATATTTAAAAGAAGCAGTAAAAATAATCATTACAACAATAACAATATATAAAAGAGAAGAAAGAAGAAGAAAAACGAATGAACAACAACAACAACAACAACAATAAAAAAACTACTACGCGTTGACATTGAACGAGTTCATTCACTCTTTGGGTCTGGTCAATTACCGATGTTGTTCGCTTCGTGTGTCATGTTTCGTACATTTATTTTGTTGTTGTTCATTTATAGAGTTAAAACATGGAATCGTTTGTATATGTTGGTTGTTAATGTTAGTGTGTTGTTAGTTTTGCTGTTGTTGTTGTTGTTGCTGCTGCTGCTGTTTATGCTTATGTTAATGCTAAACAAGAAATAGAAGAATAATAAACATAATAACAACAACAACAATAATAACAAATACATAATATTAGCAAGAATAATATGAAAACAAAACATTACAATCAGTAAATAGAACATAGTTATGAGGGAGGAGGGTGGTAAAGACAGGCAGGGACAAGAAGTTTTTACATTTTTTTTCGGGAGATTGTAATAATAAAGATAACCAAGTACTCATACATATAAATGTTAAGGGGAGCGTAAAAGGTAGAAATTTTCAAATAAACAAATTTATTTACAAAAGTTTCACCAATTTAATTTTATTCTTCTAATTGTTAAACCATATTTAATAAGATTTTCTTAAATACATAAACAAATTTCTTATAACGTCTTTTAACGTTATTAAGTTTTAAAGCTTAATCATTGCTTTGATAGCAAATTCTCTTGGCATTTAAATTTAAAACGTAAATTTTTCAATAAAACTAACTTTGAACCATAAATTATTCTAATAATGTTATTAAACGTTATTAGTTTTTTTACTCTAAAGTTAAGAAATTATCATAGTAGTGTTGCTACTTAATGGAAATTTTGCAAAAATTACTAGAAAATTGTTAAATTTCCTAATAACGATTTTTAACGTTATAGGATTTTTAGCAAAAAAAAATGATAAATTTTTCTAGTAAAATTACTTTGAAGTTAAAATTTATAAAAATTTCTATAAAATTAAGAAAATTTCTTATAACGTAAAAAAACGTTATTTGTTATTTAGGCCGAATTTAACAATTTCTGTAAAATAAAACTGATGCAGATTGAAAATTTAGTAAAAATTCCTAACAATTACCCAAGTTTGGTAATAACGACCTTTAACGTTATTGTATTTAAAGGCGAAATAGTACAAATTTTCATGGTAATTTGCTTTGGACTTGATGTTTTAAGTAAATTTCTTGTATATCACAAGATTTTGTAATAACGACTTTTAACGTTATTGCATTTAAAGGCGAAATAGGACAAATTTTTATGGTAATTTGCTTTGTACTTGATATTTTAAGTAAATTTCTTGTAAATAAAATCACAAGATTTTATAATAACGACTTTTAACGTTATTGCATTTAAAAGCGAAATAAGACAAATTTTTATGGTAATTTGCTTTCCGCTTGATATTTTATGTAAATTTCTTGTAAATCACAAAATTTTATAATAACGACTTTTAACGTTATTGCATTTAAAAGCGAAATAAGACACATTTTTATGGTAGTTTGCTTTGCGCTTGATATTTTATTTTAATTTCTTGTAAATCACAAAATTTTGCAATGACGACTTTTAACGTTATTGGTTTTTTAGGCTAAATACAATAAAATTTTAGGGTTGTAAGGCGACTTTTACGTTATTGTTGTTTTTCTTTACTTCAAAAAGAAACAATTTTCATTGTAGAGTGCTCTTGAATGAAATTTAGTTTAAATTTCTTAAAAATTACAACATATTGCAATAACGTCTTTTAACGTTTTTAGAATTTTTAGACTAAATATGACACGTCTTTATAGTAATAAGCTTCCATAACACTATTTTAAACAAAATTTAATGAAAATGAACTTTTTTAGTAAAATTTTAGATAAATTTCTTGAAAATTGCGAAAAATTTGTAATAACGACTATTAACGTTATTGTCTTTTAAGGCCAACTTCGACAAATTTTGCTAGTAAAGAGCATTCCACTCGATATTTACGTTAATTTTTTTATAAAATTTCAAAGTTTTGTAATAACGTCTTTTAATGTTATTTGTTTTTAAGGTAGAATTTGTGAAAATTTCATAATAATGAGGTTGCTAATCGATATTTTAGCAAAATATCTTGAAAATTACATAATTTTCTTATAACGACTTTTAACGTTATTAGTTTTTAAGCTAGAATTTGTGAAAATTTCATAGTAATTAGGTGTCTAGTGGATATTTTAAGAGAATTACTGGAAAATTACAAAATTTCCTTATAACGACTTTTAACGTTATTGGCTTTTTTGCCTAAATTTGACATATTTTCATGCGGATAAGGCTGCCAATTGAATTTTCTTTATATATTTATTGATTTCAACTAAACTTTTTGCCATTTTTTATGGAAAATTATTAAAATTTTGTTTTAATTTTTTTTTGTTAAGATTAACCTGTTTTAGTAGTTGTTTTTTTTTTGCAAAGTCTTTGTTAAAGTTATTTTTAAACTTTTGAGTTCTCGACATAACTTTAAAAAAATCTAATTAGTTAAAAATATGTTTAACCAGTTTTTTTTGTTTCTAACAGCCAAAAAAAAATTCTACTCTTAACGCAAAAAAAAAACCTTAAAGGTCAATACACAAAACGAAGGTTATTTCAGAAAAATACACACAAATGGCAAAAACTTATACAAAAAAAGCTTCCTGATTAAAATAAAAATAATAAAACTATACGCATGTTTAAGCTCACGCACTTTGGTAAGCCGTCAAAGCTCAACTCAACAGTACGTATGTATAATAAATGGGTATGAAGAAGAGTAAATGGTCAAAAATGATAAACTTGTTTTAGATCTAACAAGAGAGTTAGGTGCTGTGCTCTTAAAAACGAAGCCTAAGTATTTAAAGATCGTTTACAAAAAAAATATGAAAGATTTGGAGACGACAGCAACTACAAAACAAATGAGTTCAAGCAGAAAATTTATTTAACCTTGAACTTCAAAATTTTAGTTTATGCACATATGTATGTATGTGTGTACATATGTAGTTATTTTGCTTGTAGTAATAAGTAAATAAAAATCGGGGTTTCTTTATTTTTTGTTAAAAATTTTTGATTTAGGGTGAGTTTTTGTTTAATACAAAAGGGCTTTATTTCAATAATAACTCAAAACACTTGTAATAAACAATTTAATCTGTTGATGCAATATTATTTTTATTCCCAGTTTTCATTAATAAGAAGGGTTCTGTAGTTTTTCTCTTGTTCTTTTTATAGATCTGATTAAAGAGGTTGATAGAGGGAGAGAGAGGAAAAGAACTAGAGTATGTAGATGAAACCAATGTAGGAAAAAAAGTACATGATCATGCTTGCCTGGTGATTTAACCTAAATCAAGGACGTCATTGAGACATACATTGAGTCTGGTTGGGATGTATATATTGCAAAATAAAATCACAAAAAACAACTATAAATAAACGAATGAAAATAAATATTCTTTATTTTATATTTATATAAGGGAATAGGGCAAACTTCGTTTTCAAGGTTGTGCACGCGCTCAAGTTTTTTTCTTCTCTTTTCTGTTCAGTTTTATCGAACAAAGACAAAAAGGGCAATAAAATAAAAAGGCCAGGCAGTAGTTGGTTTTTTCTTCTCTGGCTTAAAAAATCTTGCAAAATCTAAAGCAAAAATTTACTTTTTTTTGCTTTAATACACTTTTTTACAACCCTGTCTTTTCGCAAAAGTTTGGTTTAAGGTTTAACGAAACAGTTCATTGACTTTTGTTTTAAAGTTTAAATTTTTTTTTGGCGAAAAAAAAGTTCAGGATTTCTGGGGTTTTTGCGTTTTAATTTTTTGAAGGTTTCTGTTTGTTATGGTAAGAAAAGAAGGAATGAAAATAAAAGCCAAGTTCACTTACCTTGCAACCTTCACAAGAATGGACGCCATAATGGAAACCAGAAGCCTTGTCACCGCAAACACGACACAAAACAGTGGTGCCATCAAATTCTGAAATAAAAGAGAAAGAAAAAGAAATGTTAAAAACAAAATTTGGGAAATTTTGAAATTTCTTATTTCCTACATTATGTAAATTTCTGTAAAATTGCCAAAATTTCTTAATAACGATATTTTACGTTATTAGATTTTAAATTGAAATATGATAAAATTTAATGATAATAAGCATTTCTATTCATAATTTAAGGTAAATTTTATAAAATTAGCAAAAATTCGTAATAACGACTATTTGCGTTATTAGATTTTAAGTTAAAATAGGATAAATTTTAATGGTAATAAGCTTTGCTATTGATAATTTTAAGTAAATTTCATTAAAATAGCAAAAATTCTTAATAACGACTTTTAACGTTATTAGATTTACAGGTCAAATAAGTCAACTTTTGTTAGTAATAAGCATTCCTTTTGATAATTTTAACAATATTTCATGAAAATTTAAAGATATCCTTTGTTTTTTTCCAAAAAGTAGTATTTCTACTACTATTTTTAAATTGCAAAAATATGTTAAATTTGTTATCTTTGTTGTTTAATCAACTTTTAGCAATATAATTTTTTGCCAAATTAATGCTTTTGGGAAAAAAGTAGTAGCTTTTTTAGTACTTTTTTAACATTTCTGGCAAAAAATATTTTATTTCTAAAGCTTTTAATTTTTTAAATTCAATTCCGTACAAACATTTTAAGATTTTCATACTTTTTGAAAAAAGTAGTATTTCTACTACTATTTTTAAAATTAAAAATAAGTATGAATTTATTATCTTTGTCATTAAATAAATTTATAACAATAACAATTTTTGCAAAATTAGTACTTTTGTGAAAAAAGTAGTAGCTTTTTTAGTACTTTTTCAACATTTCTGGCGAAAAATATTTTATTTCTAAAGCTTTTAATTTTTTTAAATTCAATTCCGTACAAAAATTTTAAGATTTTCTTACTTTTTGAAAAAAGTAGTATTTCTACTCCTAATTTAAAAGTGAAAAATAAGTATGAATTTGTTATCTTTATTATTAAATAAATTTATAACAATAATAATTTTTGCGAAATTAGTACTTTTGTGAAAAAAGTAGTAGCTTTTTAAGTACATTTTCAATATTTATTGTATAAATAATATTTATTTTGTTTGTATTATGAAAAATTGCTTGTTTTTGATTGTTAAAATTCACTGTCAATGTAAAACACGTCATTTTGTTTTTGCAGTCAATGATTTTTTGTTAAAAGTGCGTAATGGTTTTTACTTTTGAAGCCATAAATAAAAGTGAAATTATTGTAAAAAAAAACTAGAGAAATTTTTGTTGAATTACAGCCAACTAATCAATAAGAAATGAAAATGAAATTTTATTTAAATACAAAAGTAATTTTACAATTTCATACATTATTTGTGTTTTTCGAAATTTTCCATAAGTGATTCATTAATGGAATTTTCCACAAAAATTTTCTTTAAAAACAATTAAAATTCTTTTTACATTTCAAACCTAAAAGAAAAACTAGTTTAGAAATTTCTCGATATAAACAAACTCCCAAAACTATTACTCAATTACTTAGACGCACACACACACACGCGCACATGCAGTCACTTTTCTAATTAAAATCAAAAATTTCAAGTTCACACATACCATTGAAAGACTACTTACTACTTACTTGCTGTGTTATCAGCAAAAAAAAAAAGAAAAACAAACCATAACCACAGATAATCCAAATATGTAATACCCCCATTTAGTTTTCTAATAGATACATACACACACACACACACACACATGTACATAATGAAATGGTGTACGTGCAAGATCTTAAAAAAAACTAAGAACGAACAACAAGATATAAACAAAACTCTGGGAGAAAGACTTTCTTTTGTTTATCAGGAAAATAAAACCAATAAGAAGAGCAAGAACCAAACATTAACAACAACAACAATTCTAAACCTTAATCTGTTTAATGTAATACTAACAACAACAACAGAAACACAATCTTCATATCGTGTTTGAAACGAAAGTAAATAAACAAACCAACAACCATTTTTATTTCACTTTACTCTAGTAGTAGTTGTTGTTATTGTTGTTTTTCTTCAATTATCTTTTACTACTTTCTTCGTTGTTTTGAAAACCGAAACTTGTTTTTTTTTTAAATTTATTTCTTTAGGTTTTTATGAATGACTACACGGTTTATGAATGAATGTATAAATAGTTGTTGCTGTTGTTGTTTTCGAAAAGAAAGTTATGTAATACCAAGTTTAAACTTACTACTATTACTAACATATTAAGAGCTTAAATTCTTGGCTATTATGTTATAAACTTTCTTCTTTGTTTGGTAAGGTTTTTTTTGTTGTTGTTGTTGCTTTAATACAGAGAGAAATGGTTGATTGAGAGTGTGATTTTGAAAAAGAAAGTAGTTGTTTGTTGTTGTAGTAAGAGAAGAAAGAAAATTTACAAATAAGAGTAAAAGTAAAAAACGAAAAGTGATCGTTGAATGAAAAAAAAAAAAAAACACAATTAGGAAGAAAATTCTTGGTTTTAAACCCGTTTCCTAAAAAATTTAGTACTTTTTTTTGAAAAAGTACTAACAAAATAAAAACTATTTGGAAAATTTTCTAAAACATGCATTTTCATAAATAAAACTTTTAATAAAATTAAAAAAAATAACAAATTTCGTACTTTTTTAAAAAAAGTAGTATTTCTACTACTATTTTAAAATAAAAAAATAATGATGATTTTGTCATCCCTATAACATATGAAATAAAATGTTGTAAATATTTTTCAAAAAATTAATACTATTTGCCAAAAAGTAGTTTTTGAAATTTTTGCTTAAAAAAATGTATACTCTCAAAGCAAATTTTGTAATAAACCTATTCCAAAATAAAAAAGTTATAAATTCCTTACTTTTTTCAAAAAGTAGTATTTCTACTACTATTTTTAAATCGAAAAATAACAATCAATTTAGTATCTTAGATGTTAATCAAACAAATTGCAATAAACAGTTTTGCAAAATTAGTACTTTTTTGAAAATAGTAGTAGCTTTTTTAAGTACTTTTTGAAAAAATGTTGTTGAAAATGTGTTATTCTTAAAGTTTATAATTTATTAAATCATATTCTATAATAAAATTTAATGAATTCCTTACTTTTTTGAAAAAGTAGTATTTCTACTACTATTTTTAAATCAAAAAATAACTATGAATTTAGTATCTCTGATGTTTGTCAAATATTTTGCAATAAATAATTTTATTAAATTAGTAGTTTTTTAAAAAAGTAGTAGCTTTTTTAAGTACTTTTTCAAAAAATTTTGCTAAAAATAAGATATTCTTAATGTTAATATTTTTGTAAATTATATTTTATAAAAAAATTTTAAGAATTCCTTACTTTTTTTCAAAAAGTAGTATTTCTACTACTATTTTTAAATTGAAAAATAAGGATACATTCGTTTTCTCAATACACATGGCAATACATTTTTTTGATAAAATTAGTACTTTGGTGAAAAAAGTAGTAGATTTTCAATTTTCTTTTTAAAATAGTTTATTATTTTACTATTTTTAAGTTTTATCACTTTTGCTCTTCACTGTAGTAATCTGCTACATACATTTTTTGTCTACAACCTTGAAAACATTCATTCACTTCTTCTAAACGCTTACGCATGCTAAATCAGCTCTAGACGTTTGTTCCTATAGAGATATATGTATAATACACTTATAGAAATAATTAACCAAAAACGTGCGTAATGTTGAAAAAACGATTAAAATAATTGTATTTTTTTGTTAACTTAAAAAAATTATCTCTTTTTTTTCTAAATAACCACAAAATCTCTATTACTCATAAAGTATTTTTTGTTGTTGAACCAGGCAAACACCACTCACACAACAAACTACAATAAATTTTGACATTGAAATTGAAAAAAAAAATTAAGTTGAGTACTTTATCTACTACAACAACATTAATAATAAAAAAAACAATTTTTTTTTAGCAGTTGTTTAACCATAAAAATAAACACTCACACACATTGAAATAAAATAAATATATTTTCAATGTTTTTTTTTTATATTTCATTAAACAAATGCGGAAATATTTATTTTAACATGTTTGTTTTTTTTTCTTAAATACAAACAGGTTTTTTTTTCAACCAAAAATTCAATAATAATTTTTTTGAAATTTAATTTAAAAAGACAGTGAACGAGAAAAAAAGTTTAAAAATTAACATAAAAGTTCAAAAACCTATGTTAAGGTCAGTTTGTTAAAAATTTTATTAAATTTTGTATAATAAAATATTTAAACAAAACAGCTGTTTAAGCAATTTTGGAAAAATTTATATACAAAAAAAGTAATCGTATTAACATTGAAAGGTAAATAAACTTTTTTGTTGTTGTTTTTTTTTTCTTTCTTTTAAATACGATTGGGGGCCTGCTTGCTAAAAAGATAATAACCTTTGCTTTTTTAAAAAAAGGTGAATGATTTTTATTGAAAAAATTTTTAAAAATTTTTACAAAATTATGTAATTTTGATTAAAGTCAAAGAACGCTGATTGCTGATGATTATGATGATGTTCGGGAAAAAAAGGAAAAAGTGAATAAACTTTATGGCGAATAAAAAAGGTGAATGTTTTGAAATTTTTAAAATAAAAAAAAGAAATTTAAAAATTTTTCAAAAAAAAAGTAAACACATTTTTTTATAAAAAACAACTAAGAAAAATATATTTAAAAAGTAAAAAACAACAACAAAATTTGTTTAAAACAAAGTGCCATAGAAAGAGACTTTAATGTCTAGACTATAAACCAAAATATACACTATAGACTAGACTATAGACTAGAATATAGACTAGACTATAGACAAGACTATAGACTAGACTATAGACTAGACTATAACCTAGACTATAGACTAGACTATAGACTAGACTATAGACTAGACTATAGACTAGACTATAGACTAGACTATAGACTAGACTATAGACTAGACTATAGACTAGACTATAGACTAGACTATAGACTAGACTATAGACTAGACTATAGACTAGACTATAGACTAGACTATAGACTAGACTATAGACTAGACTATAGACTAGACTATAGACTAGACTAAAGCATTGACTATAAACTAGGCTATAGACTAAACTACAGACAAGATTACAAACTAGTCTATAGACTAGACTATAGATAAGACGGATTATATAATTCATTTTTTGCTAAAGAAGAATTTCAGTGTATTAAAATATTTTTATAAAGTTTCATTAGCTTTTTTTGAAATGTTTTTTTTTTCAAATTAACTGTTTATTTTTAACTTCCTTAACTGAATAATAATTTAAAATAAATAAATTATGAATCAAAAAAATACAGTTAAACAGCATTTAAAAGGTCATATTGAAAAAAGTTCATTGCTTTTAATTTTGAGTTTATGTTTTTAAGGTTTTTTTATTTTATTTTCAATTTAAAAAGTCAATACACTCGCTGCAACCAGTTTGTGGTTTTAAGGAAATAATATTTTTTTTGTTGTTTAATTAATATGTTAAACAAAAGTTAACAGATGTTTTTTTTGCTTAAAAATAGGCCTAGTGAAGAAAAAAATTTGTTATAAATAAAAAAATTGTTTGAATAATTTTTTTTTAATTAACAAGGTCATTTGAATTTAATCATATTAAGAATCAATGTTTTTTTGTATTATTTAATTCCGCATATTTTGTCTCGCTTGATTTTTAACAAATTTTTTTAATGATTTTTTATTTCAAAGTTCATAACAGTTCATTTTGGAGGGAATAATAAAGTTCAAAAAACTTTTTGAAGGAAAAAATTCAAGTTTTCGTAAAAAAACCGTTTCGTTTATTATTAATAAATATAATTTTGTTTTAAAACTATAGTTTATTAACTTTTTAAAAGCTTTTAGTGTTAAATGCAGTTTTTTGGGTGGTAAATTAAAAATATCATTTCTTTTTTTCTTTATTATGATTTTTAATTGATTTATATGATTGAAAATTTTCTAAATATTTGACGTCATTTTTTTTTGCAAATTTTTTTTAATTTCATTTTTAAATTCCCTCACATGTGTTTTTAATTTAGTTTTTTTGTTCCTCTCTCTCTAAACCCACTCACTTTGTTTTATTAAATAAATAAACATATTTTTAAAAATAGTTTTCAAGTTCAAAACTAAAATATTTTTTTTGCTCAAAAACTATAACAACAATTCCTTATGTTGTTGTAAAAATACTTATCAATATGAAAAAAATATTGTTTAAATAATTAGAACTATAACTCATTTAAAAAGATAACACACAGTTTTAAAGATTATTATCCCAAAAACAACAACATTTTAAACAACAAACAATTATTATCTAATATTTGTTTGTTAAAAAAAATAGGAAATTTGTTAAACTAAAAAGATTTTTTTAATTAGTGTAACCTAAAGTCTAGTCCAACTCCATTAGCTCTTTAATTTGCAATTTCCAAAAAAATATATTTTTTTGTGAAATTTAAAAAAAAAAATAAATTTTTAAAAAATTAATTTTTAAAATTTTTTATTTTTTAAAAAAATTTTGTAATTCTTTAAAAAATTAGATTCCATTTGCTAGCTTTTACTTTTAAGATTTAAACTGTAAAATTTCAGCAAAATCGCTTTACTATATCGAAAGTTATTAAAGAAAATGTTAAGTGAGGTTAGGGAGAAAAAGTTTTTTCCATTTAGTTCTAGAAAGAAAATTTTGACAGCCATTTGTTTCTTAGCTAAACAATATTGTTTCCAAAGAAAATAAACAAATTTCCTTTAATAGTTTTAAAGTTATAAAGCAATATTAAAAAAATTTTGTTAAAAAATTTTTAAATTTATTTTGTTTTAAAAAAATTTTTAAGAAAATTTTCCATATTTAAAAAAAGTCTGTTAAATTATTCTGTGGATTTAAAAGAAATTTTGTTTAAAATTTTATTAAAATCTATTCAAGGAGTTAAAAGTTATTAAAGAAATTGTTAAGTGAGGTTAGGGAGAAAAACTTTTTTATTTTTTATTCAAAAGAAAAAATTTCTATGGCAGATTGTAGCCAACAGACTCAGGTAATAGCACAAGCAATATTTTCTATAAAGTTTTAAGATTTCTGAAATTTTTAAAGAAAATTTAAATTTTTAAAATTTTTTAAGAAATTTTTTTAAAAATTTTAATTTTTCTTCTAAAACTGAAAGAAATTTTTAATAAAAATCAAACTAAAGTTTAATTTGCTTAAAATTGTTTATATTGAACCAAATTTTTTTAAAATTATAAAGATTGAAATGTGAAATTTAAACAAAATTGTTTTTAAAATTTTCTAAAAACTTTCAAACTCCTCCTAATTTTAATGTTCTCTAGAGTCTTACCAATATTAAGTTCAGGTTCTCCCTTAACCGAACTGGCCACTGTGGTATCCATAACAGGATAAGATTTTATATAATCCGGTGTTTGAGGTCTAGAATCGGCAGCCACCACTAGAACACCTGAAGAATGTTGATGATGATGTGGAGTTATGCTAGCATGATTTAGATTAGCAACATGTTGCTGTTGTTGAAGATGATGTTGTTGGTGTTGTTGTTGCTGATATATTGCATTCTGATTAGTATGATGATAATTAAGAAAATTATCATAAGAAGAGTTAAGATTATCAGAAGTTGTAACAATATTATTAGATTGATGATAGATATTGTTGTTGTTGCAAGTTTGCTGCAAAGCTTGGGATAAAATTAAGGAATTTTGGGAGTTTTTAGGTGTGTATATAACAGAGGAGCTTGAGGTAGTGGATTGAGGGGAAAGAAGGGAAGAGGAGGAGGTGGTGGAGGAATTAGAGGTTGTTAAAGGATTAAGTTTTAAAGGATTTAATGCGCTAGAAACGCAAGTTGTTGTAGCACCTGTGGGCACAGTATCCATGTCTGTGACAGGTGTAACTGCTGCTGTTGCTGCTGTTGCGTTTAAAGATGTTGAGGCTCTTAAGGGATTTCTTATAAAGTTTATTTGTCTATTTTGATATTCCGCTGAGTTAAGCGTTTGTTGATAGTTTGTTATGTGTTGTTGTTGTTGCTGTTGTTGTTGATCCTCCATATGGGAGTTATTTTGTGTTAAAAGTTTGGTATTTTGATAATAAGCCGAAACACTTGTATTGGGTGGTAATTTTAAAGCATTTTCTAAATGGGAACGACCCATTATGATTTGTGGTCCCGAAGTTGTGGATGAGGCCGCCGAAGCCTCTACCACTGATAAATGTTGTTGTGTTAAATTTGCGTTATTAGACACTGTTTGTTGCTGTTGTTGTTGTTGGTTAGTTTGAGCTGATTGATTTTGATTTGTTATGTGACATATAACCGAAATTTTTGCACTTTGTGAAGGATCTTCTGCTCCCACTACCACACTACTGCTAGAGGGATGACAGTCCGAACTGTCAGCTGACATGACCATTTTCATTTTTTTTGATTTTTTATTTAAAAATTGATTTTTTTTTAATTTTTTCAAATAATTTTTTTTGTTTAATTTATTTTCACAAACACATTTTGGGGATTTTTTTAAATTTAGGGGTTTTATTTTTGTAAATTTTGCTTTTTTTCATTAACTTTTTTTATAAAAATTTTTTTCTCTGATTTTTTTTAAAAATTCATTTGTTTATTTTATAAAATTTGTTGCTGTTTTTTAGTTTTCTTTTTAATTTGTTTTTTTGTCTTCTTTTTATATTGAACAAAACTTCACGTATATTCCGTTAACCGTAAATAACGATCTGCACATTACGAAGCGCCGCTTGTCAATGAAAGGAAAATCAACATTTACGTTGGATCTTGTTCAGTCAAAAAAAAAAAAACTACACACTCACACATTTCTCCGCAAATATACTCACAGCAAAAACTAACAGACACCCCTGTATTGTTGTCATTCGAAAGACCCTGAGTATGGGTGATTATTACTCTCTCTCTCTCTGTCTCTCTATAAATCACTCTCTTATTGCTTGTTCTCTTTTTATTATAAAATACCACAGATAAAACAAACTGTTGAACTCACGTGCTCTTGTATATGTTTCCCATTTGGTGATGTATTACCACTACTTGCTTAGTCATGGCCAATGTTTTGATCGGCAATTGGAGTGGCTTAAAGAGAGCAGTTTGTTTGAGAGAGAGTGAGCTGAGTATTATTTAATCTTTGTGGGGCTGTTTGCTTTAATAGTTATTGTTTAAATAAATTCAGGGCTAAATTTTAGTTCAACTCTAAAATGCCTTGAAAACTACAAAAAGAGCGTAACATAGAGAGGGAGAGAGAGAGAGGAAGTGAGAGAGTGTAGGCAAAAAATACATAAGCCACAACACGTGTGAGCATATATTTCTCTATATAATCGTCTAAAAACAATATTTTATGCCTCCCCCTCATATTGATTATCTTATGCTTAAGTATTAGTGGTGGTGCAGGGTCTGGTCTTTGCTCTCTGTGTTTTAATGTCTGTCCCTCCATTCGTGCGTCCGTCCGTCCATCTGTCCGTCTGTCTGTTGTTGTACATTTAAAAACCCGACAGCCTGTAACTTTCTCTATGTTGTCCTAGGTTTAAAATAACACCACCAACAACAGCAGAAATACATCTCCCCCTTAAAAAAGAAAAACTGCATCTTTTTCAAGTAGTATCTGTATATCTCTATAAAAAGCAAAATCTTTTCATAGTAGTAGTTTTTAGGTTAATAAACTTTTTTTTTTATAGTATTCGCCCTTCAATTTAAATGCTTGTGGCTGTGATCCATAAGTGTAGTAATGTGTATTCTTTAAGATATTTTTAAAAATTGTATTTTTAATTTAATTATTATTATTATTGTGCAAGTTCATTGATCGTTAATTTTTATAGTAAGTGTTTCATAAATAAATTTAATTAATTGATGTTGAATTTTTTTCTGAGATATATTTATTTTTTCTGTATAAACATTTAGTTTAAAGTTTTATTTCATTATTTACCTCGATAAAAATGTCGTTGACATGTATTTTTATAAAGTTTTGAAATTTTTTAGCAAAAAAAAAAAAAAACAATAAATGATTCATTTAAAAGTTAAGTTGAAGGAGTTTTGTGGTTGAACTGCAATTCAAAACTTCCTTAAATGAAAGTTCAAGAACAGCATAAAAATGTCAAAAATATTATTTTAAAGAAACCCCTTTTTCTTTTACAAAAAAATTTGTGAAATTTTTTTTTATAAAATTTTATAAAAATTTTTTAAAACCTTACAATTTTTATAACAAATGAAAGTAGACATTATGAGCTTTCCTATGATATAACTTTTGTTAAAATCTGTTATCATTCTTTAAAGTTATAAAACTCTCAAAATTAACTCTTGACAAAATTAAAATTTTATTAAATTTTATAAAATTTTAAAAACTTTTTTTTTAAACTTTTCTTTTAAAACTTTTTAATAACAAATGAAAGTAGACATTATAAGCTTTCCTATGATATAAATTTTGTTAAAATCTGTTATTTTTCTTCAAAGTTATAACACTTTGAAAATAACTTTTAACAAAATTAACATTTTGTTAGAACTTTTTTTTAATTTTTAACAATTTTTATACAAAATTTTCCTTAAAGCTGGATGTAGCTTTAAACTTGATTCTCTATAAGGCCCTCAAATTCAATATTAAGCAAATTTTTAATTGTTTCATAAATGTTTTAAAGCTTCTTAAATCAGACACTCTAAGCTTTCAATTGCCTTTCAATTTATTCAAATCCGTTATTGTTCCCTCTAGATAAAGCTTCACGAATATGGTTCTTCTTTAAAAGATTCATACTTTTTTAACCACATTTTTTTCCAATAATTTGTAAAATTTTAATTGGTTACAAAAATCATTAAAATGAAAAAAAAAATCCTTGAAATTAAACATATTAAAGTAAACATATTAAGGTTTCAACTGACACCTATTTTACTAAAATCCGGTAACTCCTTCTCTAGATATAGCTTCTCGAAAATAAGACTATTTTTGGTTCAAATCCCTTAACACCTTCTTAAGATATGCCTGCCGAAACTTGCTTATTTTCGTTAAATGAAAAAAGACTTTTTGTGAAGGATTTAATTAAGCAAAAGTACTTTTTAACGAAAAGTACTTTTTAAGGAATAGGTACTTATTAGTTAAGATATATATTAACAAAAGTACTTTATGCAAAAGTACTTTTTGAGGGAGAAATTAACACAAAACTTCACCTTTATTGCTAAAAATCTTTAAAAAGAAGGATTTATAAAATTTTAAAGAGAAGGTTTGTTTTTGATAAGTTTTCTTTTGGAAAAAGTACTTTTTGAGAAAAATACTTGTAGCTAGAAGTACTTTTCGAAAGTATCATTCAATAAAAGTACTTTTTACTTTGTTCCAATGTACATTTTCGCATATTTAGAAAAAGGACTTTTTGTATCCCAAAAGAAAGTTAAATTCTTTATACAAAACCAACAACTATTGAATTACTTAAAGCACCTCCTATTACTTTCTAACCTTTTTCGTCTTCTTCTTTTGACAGCTACAAAAAATCCTCCTCTAAATAAATATTTTGATTTTTCTTAAATAAACAGAAACAAATTAATGAAAATACAGAAAACAACAACAAAAAATTAAAGCAAAAAAATTTTTTTTTGAATAATAAAAAAAAAAACTAAATGTTGCATTTCAAATTGAACAAAGTCGTGCAACCACTTTCTTTTTTATTTAATTTAATAAAAAATACACACAAAATAAATAAAAATTTAAAAGAAAATAAATTTTTATTATAAATTTTATTTTCATACAACACTAACAACCAATAAACACATGCCAATAGTTGGAATGGACGGACAGGCTTTAATAGCAAAAATTTACTATAACAACAAAACAATAATTGTTTGGCAAAAACATATTTAAGTTGCCAATAACAAATTTTGAATGAATGAAATTAAAAAAAACAACAACTATCAACAGTTTAATGACATTTTCCATACAAAAACCCAACAACTTTGAATACAAATTTTATATGTTAATGTTAGTTTGCTTTTATTAACTTGTGGCAAATGATTTTTAATCACCATAATCTAAATAATAGTAACAGCAACTAAAATAAAACAAAACAAACTTAAACAAAAACAAAAAAAAACTCCAAGCAATCAAAGTATTTATTGCAACAACAACATCATCTTGTAGAATTTTGTGCAACAACAATAATTGCATTGCAATAAAATAAAAACAAAAGACACACACACACAACACAAACAACATATACATACATATAACAACAATAAAAACATCATGTTTAAAATGGCATTGATCTTAAGTGAGAGTGTAATTGTTGTAAGTGTTGTAAGTGTATAAACGAACAAGTTTGAATCCCTGACATTGCGCCAACATAATACAATGACTTTAGCATACAACAGCAGCTACAACTACAACAACAATTGTAGCAACAATAAAAGCAACAAATTATTGCTGTTGATAATGTTTCTGTTAGTGTCATTGAACGTTTAAAAGCTATTGAAGCTCTTCATACCCCTACATGACAACAAAGATGTGATCAAATCTCTTAAACTTTAAGAAATTTTGGAAGAAAAAAAGGAATAAATGCTTTTAAATGTACTTTTAGAGAAAAGTACTTTTATTATTAAAGTACTCTTCAGTAGACGACCTTTTAGTCTACAGTCTGGGTTATAGTCTGGACTACAGTCTGGACTATAGTATAAGTAGTCTAGACTAGTAGTCTTGCCTCTATATTTTAGACTGAACTATAGCCTAATAATAGTTTATATAGGAATATAGTCTAGTCTATAGTTTGGACTATAGTCTAGTCTTTAGTTAGGACTAAAGTCAAGTGTAGAGTCAGAACTATAGTCTAGTCTATAGTAAGGATTATCGTCTCGTATATAGTCACGACTATACTCTAGTCAATAGTTAGGAACATACTCTAGGCTATAGTCAAGACTATATAGGAAATGAATAGTCTATAGTATGGCCTATAGTCTGGACTTCAGTCAATAGTGTCTAGTCTATAGTATAGTCTATTCTACAGTCTAGTCTATAGTACAGTCTGGAGTCTAGTCTATAGTCTAGTTTATAGTATAGTCTATTCTGTAGTCTAGTCTATAGTCTAGTCTATAGTCTAGTCTATAGTCTATTCTATAGTATATAGCCTATTCTATAGTCTATTCTATAGTCTAGTCTATAGTCTATTCTATAGTCTAGTCTATAGTCTATTCTATAGTCTATGCTATAATCTAGTCTATAGTCTATGCTATAATCTAGTCTATAGTCTATTCTATAGTCTAGTCTATAGTCTATTCTATAATCTAGTCTATAGTCTATTCTATAATCTAGTCTATAGTCTATTCTATAGTCTAGTCTAAAGTCTAGTCTAAAGTCTAGTCTAAAGTCTAGTCTAAAGTCTAGTCTAAAGTCTAGTCTATAGTCTAGTCTATGGTGTAGTCTATAGTCTAGTCTATAGTCTAGTTAATAGTCTAGTCTATAGTCTAGTCTATAGTCTAGTTTATAGACTTGTCTATAGTCTAGTCTATTGTCTAGTCTATAGTCTAGTCTATAGTCTAGTCTACAGTCTAGTCTATAGTCTGGTCTATAGTCTAGTCTATAGTCTAGTCTATAGTCTAGTCTATAGTCTAGTCTATAGTCTAGTCTATAGTCTAGTCTATAGTCTAGTCTATAGTCTAGTCTATAGTCTAGTCTATAGTCTAGTCTATAGTCTAGTCTATAGTCTAGTCTATAGTCTAGTCTATAGTCTAGTTAATAGTCTATAGTCTAGTTAATAGTCTAGTCTATAGTCTCTTCTATAGTCTAGTCTATGATCTAGTCTATAGTCTAGTCTATAGTGTAGTTTATAATCTAGTCTATAGTATATTCTATAGTCTAGTCTACAGTTCTTTTTTCCAAATTGCAAAAAAGTTTTCAAAACTTAAAGTGTGTTTTGTAGTTTTCCCAAAGCTTTCAACTATAGTTTATTGTGTGAATTAATCTTTTTCTCTCTTTCTTCACTCTAACACTCTTGCACTATTAATTTTTAATGTTTTAAAATTGTAATTGATTTGAAGTGAAAAAAGAAAACCAATCAAAATTTGAATGAAACTATTAAAAGAAATTCAAAAGCCGGCTGGTGAATATTAAAGACAGGTGATTTGTATAATTCGTTAATAAAGCAAATTGCAGAGGGAGTTTTTTCTTGCTTGTAATAACAAGAAAGTTTATCACATGAATTTTTTGTAATATTTTTTTTTTCTTTAAAAACGTATTTTTTGATATTTTTCCAAAAGGTTTTTGAACTTTATATAAAAATATAAAGTGAAACTGTTTACATATTTTTTTTTTTGTATTTTTTACAAAAGTTTATTCATCTCAATTTACAAAATAAAATAAATATGAAAAAAATTAAATGTTGCAATCGTTTTGGGTTTGTTTAATAAAAAATTATTACTCATATTTCATATAAACAAAAAAAGTTTATTAAATATTGTAAGGAAACGCCAAGATTTCATATTTTATTTCTTTTATTTACATTTTTTTCTTACAAATAAACAAGCTGTTAATTTCTGTAAGTCTATATGCGAGTTTGTTTGTATATTTTGAGTTTTTATTATAAAAAAAAGAATAAAATAATAAAAAAAACAACGAAAAAATAATGAAAAATGTGCGAAAAAATACTCCACTGAACTTGGCTTCATACCATTGACCTTTTGTTGCAAAATGGGAATGAATGCAATTTTTATACAAAAATATAAAAATGTTGACGACGACAACAACGACATGGTCGTCTTCATCATCATTTTAATTGTTGCTGCTATTGTTTTCGTCATAAATTCTTATCAAGTGGTTGTTGGCTTGATTGTAAATTTATATTTAATTTTGTTAAAATATTCGCTGTTCTTATAAACAATCGTAATTGGAGGTTTTTTTGTTAAGCTTTTTTTTTGGGAAAGTAGCCCGCAATAAGGAAGTTTTATTAAGAATTGTTTAAATACAAATTATCAATGTTGTTTAATCAGTCGAAATTTTAAACAAAAACAATATTTTATTATAATAAATTTCATAATAAGGTATTTTATGGAAAGCTTTCAATTAAAAGCTTTTAAAAGTTTCTTTAAAATAGTGGCACAAAAAACATTTCTTTAAAAAGAATCATAAAAATTAAAAAAACTCAATATACTGAAGTTTAAACTAAATGTTATAAAAAGTTTTAAAAGCTTTTTATTTATTTTATTTTTTTAAAGCTTTTTCCGCATAATTACAAAATTACCTTAAATATCTCAAAAATAAACTAGATTTATGAAAATGGAAAGCTTTCAATTAAAAGCTTTTAAAAGTTTCTTTAAAATAGTGGCACAAAAAACATTTCTTTAAAAAAAATCATAAAAATTAAAAAAAACTCAATATACTGAAGTTTAAACTAAATGTTATAAAAAGTTTTAAAAGCTTTTTATTTATTTTATTTTTTTAAAGCTTTTTCCGCATAATTACAAAATTACCTTAAATATCTCAAAAATAAACTAGATTTATGAAAATGAGTTTAAAATAGTATTTTTAAGCTTATTTTAATAAAAAGCTTTAAAAGCTTTTTTTCCAAGAAAAGCTTTTTCATAAAAATTTGGAAAATTTTTTTTACGCGTATTATCATTTAAAGAAAGAACTGCAACAAAAGTTTTTGATTTTTTAAAATTTTGTTGAGAGCTTTTCTTTAAAGCTTTTTAATATTTTAAGAAACTTTTAATAAAATTTCTTTAATAAAACTTCTTTAAAAAATCATAAAAAAATAAATATAACTACATTTAAACTAAATTTTGTGAAAAGTTTTAAAAGCTTTTAATTAATTAATTTTTTTTTAAAGCTTTTTCTGCTTAATTAAGAATTTACCGTAAATACCTTAAAAATATATCTGACTTATGAAAATATGTTTAAAATAAAATGTTTTAGCTTATTTTAATAAAAAGCTTTTATTTTTTTTAAGAAAAGCTTTTTATTAAAAAATTTCGATTTTTTTTATTTTTATTATCATTAAAAGAAAAGTTTGCAACAAAATTATGAGATTTTTAAAAATTTTGTTAAAAGCTTTTTTTAAAGCTTTTTAGTATTTTAAGAAACTTTTCATAAAATTTCTTTAAAAAATAGTAAAAATGTAAAAAAATATCTGTCTTATGAAAATAAAATTTTTAAGCTTATTTTAACAAAAAGCTTTAAAAGTTTTATTCTTTTTGCAAAAAAGCTTTTTCATAAAAATTTAGAAAAATTATTACTTTTTTATGTTTATCATCATTTAAAGAAAGGTTTGCATAATTTGTCGATTTTTAAAAATTTTTTTGAAAGCTTTTTTAAAAGCTTTTTTCAATATTTTAAGAGAATTTTTTTAAATTCCTTTAGAAAAAATCATAAAAATTAACAAAATCAATGTGAAGAACTTGAAACTTTCTTCACATTGAAAAGCAAGTGAAAAGCTTTAAAAGCTTTTACTAAAATTTTTATTATATTTTCAAAAAAAAAAAATAAATAATTTTTAGCTAATTAACAATAATTTTTGCTTTTTTGAGCTTTTTCTAAGCAAAAACCTTAAAAGCTTTCAGTGTTTTTAGTATAATTTAAAGGAAACATCTAGAAATTTGTTTAAAATGAAATTTTATATTTGTTTGAGCTTTTTCTAAGGAAACCCTTAAAAGCTTTCAGTGTATTAACTGTAGTTTTAAGAAAATATTTAGAAATTTGTTTAAAATAAAGTTAAATTTTAGTTTTTATTGTCTATCAAAGTTTTGTCACGTATTTTTATTCGGCTTTAAACTAGAACATTCATTGAACTAACATAATAAAATCCTTGAATGTCTTAAAACCTCTTAAAAACGAGTTCATTTTATCAACTTCTATAAAATATGTGTCATTTGTCTAACTCTAAACTAAATGACAAATTTTTTATTACGGTTATTGAACTAATTTCAAATATTTCAAACTTATGATCAGGGTCATTTAACATATGATGTTGTGATAAAATAGTTCTTCTAAAAATATTTACGCACTTTCAATTGTTAACCTTGTGTTTTGCTCATATTCAAAAAGAGTGCCAACTAACCCTAGATATAAAGTTAGTAAATATAAAAATTAACACTTGTTAATTGATTAGAAAATTGCGTAGGCCAACTACAACAAAAAAAGTAAATACAGTTTTAATTTTTTTTATAAAAATTTAATGTTTATTTAAAAATTTAGCAAATAAATGATAAAAAAACCAAACACAAAATTTCATTAATATTATATGAATTAATTTGATTTAATAAATTATTAAATAACAGCAAATACAAAAAAAAATTGCACTAAAAACCAAACAAAATGACCTTGTTTTTTTTTGTTGGAGAATAACAACAAATCAAAATTCTATATTTGTCATTAAATTAATTTTCTAATGGTTTTTTTGTTTTTGCAAATATTTATTGTTAGAACATGTGTTGTTTGTCTCTTTATCCCCCTTTTTTATTGGTTGTTTGCTCTAGTTTCTATACGTTTTTTCTTTTACCATTTAATAATTTTTTTTGTGAAAATAATTATGTTGGCAACAATAGATTGTTGAAGGGTTTTTTAAGCTGATTGGGGTAACCTTGAAAATTTGTTATCGAATTTTCACCTTTTGTTTTGAAAATTTTGCAAAAACAAAAAATGTTCCATAAAAGACACTAATAAGTAGTTTAATGTTAATCACACTCACTCACTCACACGCTTGCCCTTCTTATCTGTAGCTGATTTCTCACCAAAAATTTTAAATAAAAGTTACCAGCTGTTTAACAAAGAAGTCTATTCCTAACACTGCATTTAAAATCACTCTTCAAAATAAGCTAAATAAGTAATATATAAAAATATATAAAAAAAGCTTTTGAAAAAAGCTTTCCAAAACAACAGCAAACAAATTCGATATATTTAGTTACTCTTAATAGTAAATATGTAAAAATTTCTAAAATTTTTATAAATTTTAAAGAAAAAGCTTAAAAGCTTTTAAATTTTTTTTTAAAAAATTAAGAAAATATCCATTTAAAATCACTCATTTAACAGCAAATTATTGTTATTTTAATAAAAAATTACTTTTTAAACAATTTTATACAAGAGCTTTTAAAAGCTTTGATAAGTATTTGTAAAAGCTTTCAACTAAAAGTTTATAAAACATTCTAGTTTATAAAACTAAATTTTCTAAAATACTCCTACAATATTGTAAAGCTTTCAACAAAAAGTTTATTAAACATTCCTGTTTAATAACAATTTTTTTATTTACGAAAAAAAAAATTCCAAAGTTTTTCTACAATATAATACAAAAGCTATTAATACATTTCAAAAAAACTTTTTAAATTTTTTATCAAATTATTTATTTAAATTAAATCCTTCAAAACCAGAAATTTTAAATTTTGTAATTTTTGTTTTCTAAATTCTAAAAAGCTTAAAAGCTTTTAAAAATTGAATTAGAATTTTTACGAAATTTTTTTTTAAACATTAATTTATTAACAAATCTTTCAAGAATTAACAAAAAATTGCTTTTTAAACGATTTCATTAATAAGCTGTTAAAGCTTTCAATAATATTTACGAAAGCTTTCAGCAAAAATCAAATTTTTTGTTTAAAGTAAAGCAAAATATTATTTTGTTTTAATTTTTGGCATTTTAAAAGCTTGTGAAAAGCATTTCTCAAAAAAAGCTAGCGAAAAGCTTTTTAAAATTTTAAAAAACTGGATGATTTTTTTGTTTCAAAAAGCTTTTCAAGGCTTTTCAAAAAGCTTTCGAAAAAATGCAGAAAAATCAAAATTTTCTTAAATTAATGTTTTCTTTAAATATAATATTTTAAGGGAATATTGCTTTTTTATTAGAAAGCATTTTTTATTAGCCAACATAAAAGCTTTTAATGATTTTAGTAAAAGCTTTTAAAATTTCTTTATTAAATTACTGTTTTAATAACAAATTATTGCAAATATTATTAGATAATACTTTTTTAGCATTTTTTTAGAAAGCTGTAAAAGCTTTGAACATTCCTGAAGAAAGCTTAAAAAAAAAAATGAAAAAATATATAATTTATTGATAAAATCTTTCTTTAAATAAAAAAATTGCTAAAAAAAATAATTTTTATTAAATAATGAAAAAGCTTAAAAAGCTTTTATAGTTTCAAAAGAAAGTTTTTACAAAATATTAAAAAAACAAAAAATTTAATATTTAAATCTTTCTTTTAAGACAAAATGGGAAAATTTGAAGTTTTTTGAAAAGAATAAAAAAGTTGCAAAAGCTTCGAAAGAAAGCTTTTAGAAAAAATAACTTAAATTTACAATTTAATAAAGAAATTTTTATGTTTAAACATAAAATAAGGAAATTTTATGTATCTTTTTTTGTGAGAACTGTGGAAACAGCTTAAAAGCTTTTAAACAATAGCCTAAAATTTGAAAAATGTCTGGCATCTCTTTGCCTTGCAGTTTCTACGCTATTTTCCAATCGTTGCTAGAAAATTAAATGACGAAATTTAGTTTTTTTTTTAATATTTATTTACTTATTTTTTTTCTAACTGATAAGGAAGCAAAACTTTTACTACATACAACACATTCATTTATTTTTAGGAATTTGTGCTGGTGACCTTCATTTTTTTCTCTGTTTGTATATATGTATATGCGATAATATTTGTGTTAAAATAAAGATAAGATGACACACGTAATGTATTAGAAGCAATAATAAAAATATGTGTTAAATAATAGATTCAGCAAAGAAAAAAAATTTGAAAAAAAATGTTTAGCAAACATTTAGGGAATAGATTTGAAGAAAAACTTAGAAACTAATTAATTTAAGAAAGAAACTGGTTTCTAAATAAAGACAGATATTAGTTTTTTTTCTTAACAAAACATTAGAGGTAATCACTTAAAGGGGGAAAAATGGAAAAGTGTTTTGAAAAAGCTTTTTTAAAAAATCTCAAAAACGAGTAGTTTTAAGTTGAATTTAAGAAACATTTATATGTTTCTACTTCTATGGTTATTTTCTCTTTTAAGTGATTACCCCTAATGTGAGTTCTTTACGCATTTTTTTGAGAAGGGGGTTTTATTTAAATTACGCATATAATGTTTATATTATTTGGTGTTGTCTGTGCGTTTATTATCTCATTCGTATGTTTGAAAACTATAACAACAAAAAACGAACAAAATTATACTTCAAGTCCCATGAACTCGGTCAATTTGAAGGCCATTTATGTTAAATTTTATTCATACAAAAAAAAAAAAAAAATTTCGACAAAACTATTCTAGAGACAATTAGTTTGACCGGCTTTTAGTTTTTTATTTGGTGGTACAGTGATTTTTATTTCATTCTATTTATTATCAGTTCATTTATAAGGGAAATTAGTGAATATAATGATTAGACAAAAACAGATTTTTTTTGATTACAATATACTTCAATACTACAAACATGGCAAAAAGTTAAACTCACGTGTATTACAATGTAATGGTGGCTTTCAATGGGAGTTTATTAATGTAATTGTTACATTTTTAGACACGATATTTGCTATTTTAATCTAAAATTTTATGTGATTATTAGGTATAAGTACTTAATAAAACTCAAGTTTAATGACACTGAAATAATCGGTTAAACTGATCAAAAGCTACTAAGAGAGAAAAACGTGTGTGGTTAGGTTAATAGCAAGGACAGAAAGCTTATGAAAAAAAATTTAAAAATGTGGTCAATAAATAACAAATTTTTTGTTAAAAAACTTTTCTAAATCAGTTTTTATGTTAAAAATATAAATTTTAATACTTTTAGTAAAAAGCTCTAAAAAGCTTTTCAGAAAGCTTTTTCAAAATTATTCCAAATATTAAATATTTGCTTAACTAAATGTTCTAAAAAGTTTAAAACATAATTTCAAATTATTTAATGTAAAAGCTTTAAATCTTTTTACAACTTTAATGAATTCTTTTTAATAAATACACAAATTTATTAAAGTTTTCATTAAAATCATGTTAAAATGTAAAAAATTTCCTCTAAAAACTATTAAATATCAGTTGTTATGTTAAAAATATAAATTTTAAAACTTTTAGTGAAAAAGCTCTAAAAAGCTCTTAAAAGCTTTTTAAAAAGCTTTTAGAAAAATTATCCTAAATATTTAATATTTTGTTTACTAAATGTTCTTAAAAGCATTAAACATAATTTTTAACTTTTTTTAACCAAAAAGCTTTAAAGCTTTTGACAACTTTAATGCAATTTTGTAAAAAAAAAAATTATCTAAAATCACTGTTTTTATAAAGCAATCTTTAAAAACTTGTTAAAATGTAAACTTTTAGTTGATTTTAGTTAAAAGCATTAAAAGCTTTTGTGAATTTTTAAGAAAGCTTTCAACAAATTACTGCAAAAATCATAATTTTGTTAAAAATACTTTGTTTTAAAACAAAACTAATTATATTTTAGAATTTTTTTGAAATCTGACAAAAAAAAGCTTAAAAGCTTTACATTTTTTAACAAAAGCTTTTACAAATGTTAATGTTAAGCATTTTAAAAATTCTTAATTAAAAAGAGAATTTTTTTACCGTAAAATTAAAAACAAAATTTGTTAATTTTTCTCATAAATTTTCCTAAAAAGCTTAAAAGCTTTTGAAAATTTTCAAGAAAATTTAACGCTATCATTCTTTAAACTTGAAATTTTATTTGAAATCATGGTAAGCTTGTCAAAATAGTAGTTTTGTACCAATTTTAGTAAAAATCTGTAAAAGCTTTTCTGCATTTCTAAGAAAGCTTTTAACAAAACATTACACAAATTAATAATTAAATAATAAAATGTTTCCTTAGAGTAAAAAATGAGAAAATGTGTTTATTTTTTTAAAAATTGTTTAAACAGCTTTAAAGCTTTTTAAAATTTTTAAGAAATTTTTGCAGATTTCTTTCGTAAATCTTTAACTAAATAATAAATCATTGTTAGCATTATAAGATATTAATGTTGAGTTAATTTTAGTACAAAGCTTTTAAAAGCTTTTATGAATTTTTAGGAAAGCTTTCACCAAAATACTATAAAAACTTTTAATTTATTAAAAATTCTTTGTTTTAAACAAAAAAATACAATTTGTTGTATTTTTTTCTATAATTTGTAAAAAAGCTTTAAAGCTTTTAATTATTTCAATAAAATATTAAAATTAATTACAAAAAACATTTTTTAAAGAAAAACAACAACAAATTTTAAGTTATTGAAGGGGAATTTTTCACAAAAACTTATTCTAACTGTTGCAGCCATAAAAAAGGTGTTGCACGTTCTACACAAAAACTAAGCGATCCTAATCTTTATAAACAATAAACTCTAGTTTAAAATTAACATAAAATCCAATGATTAAGCTAACTCGCTCGTAATAAAACTATAAAATAATAAAAACGATGACAGTTTTCGTTTATTTTTCATAAACAACAAATTTAAAAAAAAATTATGTAAAAACAAACATTAAAATAAATACACACGCGAATTTTTCACAGTGAATTGAGTTTGGAAGAGAATTTCTGTGTGTTCTTTGCAAAAAAAAACAGGCGGTGTTGTTGTTTTTTATAAAGAAAAAAAAAGAAGCAAAATAAATAAATGTTAAATAATACCAAATGTGAGTGAGCTCTAAATGTCTGTCTGTCCCTACGTCCGTCCGTCTGTCGCGCCTGTTTAAATAAAGTATCTGCTGGATAAAATTTCTGTATAAGTGTGTGTTATAATGGCGGTTAATGGAGGTCATTCACTTTCGCACGAATTGTAATGTTTCTGTTTATTTTTTCCATTTGCTAAAATTTTTTTTTTCGTATTTTTTGCAAAGACTGTCTTCTGAGTGGAGTACTTCGTTGGTTTGTCTCTTTTTTTTTGGTGTTAAATCAAAAGGCGGACTTTGATTTTTTTTGTTTAAAAATAAATTTTTTGTTTGCAAAACTCAAGACTTGGTTTCATTTCTGCTAATGTTTGTGTTTTGGTTTTAGTTTTCAGTATTATAAGTTATTAGGTCTTTTACTTGTTACTTCTTTTTTTATTTTTTTTTTGCAATCATTTATGGGCAGGGTTTCAAAAGAAATTATTATGGTTTTTTTTCTTCTCGGTGATTTTATTGCTGTGGGGCCTTGATTGTTAGAGGTTTTTGTTTGCTAAAGGAACAGGTGGTGCGATGAATTAAAGGAATTTTAAGGTAAAAATTAAGTTGATAGAAGACTGTATAAAGAGCTACAAATGCAAAGAACCTAAGTAACTAGAACTGAAATAGAACTAAACTAAAACTGAACTAGAACTGAACTAGAAATGAACTAGAACTGAACTAGAACTTAACTAGAACAGAACTAGAACAGAACTAGAACTAGAACTGAACTAGAACTGAACTAGAACTGAACTAGAACTGAACTAGAACTGAACTAGAACTGAACTAGAACTGAACTAGAACTGAATTAGAACTGAACTAGAACTGAACTAGAACTAGAACTGAACTAGAACTGAACTAGAACTGAACTAGAGGTTTGATTGATTCTTAAGGAGGGCTATAACGGAACCAGAAAACGAACTGCTAAAAACCCCTGATGATGTCAAAACTACAACGGTACTATATAATTACATTTGCAATTGCTTTTTTGCAATTTTATTCTTTCACTTAATAGATAAAATTCTCTTCCTAGTTTTGCCAACATACAATTATAATATTTTTGTAGAGTTAGAAAAATATTTAATTACTAACATTTTAAACTACTAACCAAACAAACCAGATTTGCTGTTCTTTTTACTTTAAACAAACAAGTCATTACTAGAGCTTGCCTCTAATGGCAAGTAATAAGAAACTAACATTGAAATTCATTTTTCTTAATAGAATTTCTTCTTTTGCCGTTGTAAAAACATTCTGCAATTGCACTTGAACTCAATTCAAGATTACCAAATCAAGAACTTATAAATAATGCATGAACGAAAGAGAGAGAGAGACAGAGAAAAGCTAAAACAAGCTGTAGTGATCATATGAAACAGAACGTGATCATGAAAAATCTAGAAAATCTAAGAAAACATGCAATAGTTAAACTGGAAAAGTAATAGAAAATGTTTAAGGAAGTTGAAAACTAAAAAAAACAGAATTTCTTAAAGAAAATTCTAGAGGAATAAGAATTGTTTTTAAATTTGTATTTTTTTTTAATTTAAGTGATGTGGGTTGTTGGTTTTTTTAATTTTGAAATTGATAAAAAAACCTAAAAGAAGAACTCTTGAGTTTAATCTTGTATTTTATTTTACATGAAGTGCTGCAATATTACAGCTGAAGATTGTAAATAATTTATTTATTTTTGAGTTTATTTTTTTACAAATAATGGATCATTGTACTCTGTTGTGCTGCATGCAGTAAATCGCCTTCATTCGAAATGAAAAGAAGCAGCAGCAACAGCAATAACAACAAAAATGATTACGATTCACTTCAAAACGTTCAATGATCTTGTGGAAACGAGATTTAAAAAAAAGTCTTCTTTTTTTTCTCTTACAACTACTTCACACAAATACTTTTACACAAACACACACACACGCTCATTCACAACACTTTGTGGTTGCAAGCATTTTCGAACAGAAATAAAAAGTGATCTTTAAAAATGATCTCGACATTGAAACTACAAAACAGCTACAACTAAAATATAATACACACATCTACAATATTTACAAGTATCCACACAGATTTATTGTCCAACAACTGCAGGCAAAAAACATACATACAACAAAAAAAAAAAAAAAAGACAACAGCAACGTCATTGCACTCCTCGCCTAAATACACACATATTTTTGTTGGAGATCCAACTCAAAAGAGCCATTGATCTTATAACTGACGATGATGATGTTGTTGCTGTTTTAGTTCGAAGAAGAAGGAAAAATACAAGATCATCATAATGATTGCTTTCATTAGTTTAATGTTTATGAAGTTTGTTGAAGCGTTTGTTGTTGTGTGGCATATAATTATCTTGTTGTTGTTAAAATTTTCACTAGATTTTCCATTTCAATGTGAATTTTGCGGGGTAAATAAAACAAGCATTTTCTATCTTAAGTGCGGTAATAGCTATAAGAAATTTGAGCTACAATTGGACAACGATCGTAAAATGAAACCGTAATTTTGAAAACGTCGAAAGAAATTGAAAGCTAAACTGGACTAGAAATAAAAGTGAACTAAATCTGAAGTAGAAGTGAACAAGAACTGAACCAGAACTGAACTAGAATTGAACTAGAACTGAACTAGAACTGAACTAAAACTGAACTTGAACTGAAGTAGAACTGAAGTAGAACTGAAGTAGAACTGAACTAGAACTGCACTAGAACTGCACTAGAACTGAACTAGAACTGTACTAGAACTGAACTAGAACTAAACTAGAACTGAACTAGAACTGAACTAGAACTGAACTAGAACTGAACTAGAACTGAACTAGAACTGAACTAGAACTGAACTAGAACTGAACTAGAACTGAAATAGAACTGAACTAGAACTGAACTACAACAGAACTAAAACTGAACTAGAACTGAACTTGAACTGAACTAGAACTGAACTAGAACTAAACTAAAAATGAACTAGAACTGAACTAGAACTGAAATCGAATTGAACTAGAACTGAACATGAACTGAACTAAATATCTTTTATAGCATTCGCCAAATCCCCCCAACATTTCTGCATTTAATTGATTCCATTTAATTTTCATTCATTTGAAGTTCAAAGCCACTGTTGCTGCTGCCTAGATTTCATTTGAGCATATGAATGTTGAATCAAACGAAAAAGAAGTTCAACAACAATAAATTCCAGATGAAAACAACTGATAATTATGGTTGATGCTGTTGCTGAGGCCTCATCAACATCATCAACAACATCATTATCATGCTAAGAGTAACTCAAGTTCTCTGGTTTCCCAAAAAAAAGTTGATGTAGGTTCAATGGTTTTTTCTTTATTACAATTTTACAGCAAGCTACAGCAATAACAACAAAGACTAGTGATTCAAACCTACAAAAGATCTAAAGACAAGTTTTGCCAGCAAATAGCATTAGCAACAAACAAATTCATAGTTAAATTTAAAATAGCTTGAAGATCTTGCAACAAATAATGCCAATGATCTTTTCTTTTAACAATAAAATCCGATTATTTGTTTGTGGTTGTATAACAATAATATACATGCAACTAAAATGCAAACAAAACTCTAATAAAAATAAAAGCAAAACTGCAACTATTTGCTATGACGTTTAATTTAAGAAAATTGGTGTGACTGTCAGTCATGCAGCCTGTCTGTCTTACTACCATTTACATAGTGAGTAAGCCAGCCAGCCAATAATTTGTATATTTCTTGTCTTTCTTTCTTTTTTCATCATCGTATATTTTTTGCATTTGCCACAAGGGTCTTTAACCCTTTGCTAAACATGCACATCGAGCGTTCAATGCACTTTTTCATGCCAACAACAAAAAAGGAAAAAAAAACTACAACACATCTACTAATAGTATGTACGTACGTTTACATTGTAGGCTTAGCAAAAGAAACGTCATCATTTAATGCTCTATTGCAAAATGTATTCTTGTTCTTGGGGAATTTTTTTTGTTTACAACTACTGGTTATAGTTTTTTGTTGGTATTGTTGTTGTTTGTGTAAATATAAGCATGATCACTTCTACAGCTTAAGGCGAGTGTAGTCATTATAATTGTATTAAGGAACAGCTAGGAGTATAAATGTAGGAGCAGTCATAGTTGCTAAACTCTTAAAGTCTTATTGAATTAGCACTAAACTCGAAATAGAAGTCAACTAGAACTGAACTAGAACTGAACTAGAACTGAACTAGAACTGAACTAGAACTGAACTAGAACTGAACTAGAACTGAACTAGAACTGAACTAGAACAGAACTAGAACAGAACTAGAACTGAACTAGAACTGAACTAGAACTGAACTAGAACTGAACTAGAACTGAACTAGAACTGAACTAGAACTGAACTAGAACTGAACTAGAACTGAACTAGATCTGAACTAGAATTGAACTATAACTGAACTAGAACTAGTTCTTTAAAGAGTCCAAATTAAGCTTCAATCATTATTTGCTCCGCAGTTAATTTTTCGTGTCTTTTGCAAGTTTTTCCACTTAGGTTCCAATACCTTTTAGCATCTAACTGAGTATTGGCCTGTAAAGGTATTTTGCTTTCCTACTCTTCAGTTTTAAACACACGTATTTAAATATTGTTTTTTTTTAATTTCTGAACTCATACCTTGTTTTGCTACATGCTTTCGTCTAACTCCTCTCCATAGTATAATTCACATATAAACACAGTTTTGTAACTGTTATTTTCTATATTACTCCCGATCATTCCCCTGTTTTCTACTACTGCTGCTGCAGCTATTGCCCTGCAGGTTTTATTTTAACGATTCCTGTTTTATTTTCTTTCTATAATTTTCTAGAAATCGTTTCTCCTAATGTTGCATGAGTTAAAAAAAAAAAAAACTATTTTATAGTTGTTAGAGGAGTAGTGTGTTACAGCAAGGGGTCTGTCGGGAGAAGTTTTGTGGTCATGATTTGTTATTACAAGTGTTTTGCACGTGATGATTGGGAAAAAATTTTCTATTTGTCTACGCATGCTAAAGTCAGCCATATGGTTTTGTCTATAATAAAGGGAATGAACTTTATGTTAGTGGTGGGTTAGAGAGGAGGACAGAGAGACCTGGGCAATAACATTTGAAATAGAGGATCGTGGTTTATAAGTATTAACAGTAGTAGGGAAATTGAAAAACCTTTACTGTTTTGCTTATTTTTAATAAAGTCTAACAGTACTAAAGAAATTGAATTTTCTTATTTTTTCGATTAGATCATGGGAAATGAAAAGAAAGTGTTAAGATTAACAAAAAACAGTTAGACACGGAAGAATATTGTTAGAATTTAAAGCAAATATAAAACAAATATTTTAGACTGCATAGTAGAAAGTTTCGGAATTTATAAAAATATAGTTTTATTTACAAATATTTTTTCTTAAACTCAATTACCTAATTACTTAGTTTAAACGAAAAAAAAAACTGTCCACAACAAAAGAAATTGCGTAATATTCTAGCAAAACTTAAACACCTTTCTACAAGTTTCCGCCAAAAATCCAAAACAAGTTAATAATGAAGCCAACAAGTTAATAAATTTAATTTAACAAACTTCTTCTCAGAAACTAACACCACTTTCCAAAAGCCAAAGTTTTTGGCCAAATTCTGTTTAGTAATGAAATTGTTATGACATCAGAATAATAATTATTAACAAAAGCCCCCGAAAGCAAAAAAAAAACAAACTATTTAATTTGAAAGTAAAAAAAAAAACTAAAAGTTGTAAACAAATATGAGGAGAAAACGAAAATGAAAATATTATAACAACAAAATATAAACATAAAAAAATTAAATAATAAACAAAAAATAGTCAAAATTCTAAAGAATGTTTTTAGAACATAATACAATTTTAAAGTTAAGAAAAAAAACTAAAGGGAAAAAGTAAAGAAAGGACGGACGGACGAAAGAATGCTTACCGAAGCAAAACATTATAAAAGAAAAATACTTTAACCCAAATAAACAAAAAGAATTTGTGGTAAATAATAAATTATGACTTCTTCTTCATAAAGTTAAAACTTAACGGATCAAGATTTCAAGCAAAAATAACAAATTTATGCAAAAAAAAAAACGCTAAAAGGCAACATTTTGCATAAATTTTATTAAAAAAGGCAAAATTGAGCAAATGTTTGCTCTTAAAGGCAAAATTTTGCAGAAAAAAGGCAAAATTGAACAAACATTTCCTTAAAAAAAGCATAATTGGGAAAAACTCCTTAAAAAGGCAAAATTGAGCAAAAATTTCTTTAATAAAGCAAAATTGGGTAAAAATTTCCTTAAAAAGGCAAAACTGGGCAAAAGTTTCCTTAACAATGCAAAATTGGTCAAAAATTTCCTTAAAAAAGGCAAAATGTTCCTTAAAAACAGCAAAATTGGGAAAAAATTCCTTAAAAAGGCAAAATTGGGCAAAAATTTTCTTAATAAAGAAAAATTGGGCAAAAATTACCTTAAAAATGCAAAATTGGTCAAAAATTACCTTTAAAAGGCAAAATTGAGCAAAAATTTCCTTAATAAAGCAAAATTGAGCAAACATTTCCTTAAAAAGGCAAAACTGGGCAAAAATTTCCTTAAAAATGCAAAATTGGTCAAAAATTTCCTTAAAAAAGGCAAAATTTGCAAAATGTTTCTTAATAAAGCAAAATTGGGCAAATATTTTCATAATTAAGCAAAATTGGGCAAACATTTCCCTAATAAAGCAAAGTTGGTCAAAACTTTCAAAAGATTCCTTGAAAAAGCTAAATTATCAAAAAATTTCTTAAGAAAAGGAAAATTTTTCAAACCAAATTTTTAAGAAAAGAGAAATTTTGCAAAAAAATATTTCAAAAGGCAAATTTTACAAAAATGTCTTAAAAAAAGCAAATTTTACAAGGGAAAGGGAAAAATTTTTTAAAATGCTTTTTAAAAGGGCAAATTTTGCATAAATTGGTTAAAAAAGGCATATTTTGCAAACAATTTGTATAAATTTCCCTTAAAGGGCAAAATTTTTCCAAAAAATATTTTCAAAAAGGGCAAATTTTGCATTTTTCTTTAACACAAGACAAATTTTCTTAAAACAAACAAATTTTCTTTGCTTTAATTTTTTTCAAAATAAACTTTCATTTAAATATTGAACAAGATCTGGTGTTAAATAAATTTTCATTTAAAGTTGTTTTATTTTCATTTCACAGTTTTTTTTCATACATTTTCAATTAAATGTGAATAAACTTTACAAAATTTTTTTTTCAGTTTCAAGTAAAATGCCAAAACTTTCACGCTGTTGGTTGTTAGATGGTTTTTGCCTGTAACATTAGACAACAATAGTTTTAAGTCATTGTGACTTTTAAATTATCAAGTCAACATTAAATTGTTTATTGTTGTTGTTGCTGGTAATTTTTAACTAAATGCAACATTCATTCACTGCCTGCCAGGTTGCCTCAAAGACTGTCTAACAACGAAATGCAACAATTTTAAAATTGGGAGCCAAAGATTAAATTGCAATCAAATTTGTTTGTTTTTTTTTAATATTTTGATTTTTTTTCTGTAGCAAAAGAAAAGTTTGTTTTATTTTGCCATGTTAATAGACCAAGACAAACAACAAACAAATGAAAAATGCAACCATGAACTTTTAAATTTAACTGTTTACTTTCAAAGATTGTAAATTAAAAAGAGAGCAATGAAACCTTAATGGTGAAATGGTTTTTATTTAGCAGAAGACTGTTGGGGAGTTTTTTTAGGATGACAATAGGTCTTTAAACCATTAGGAAACAACAAAGCAATAAACGTCTTTTCTATATTGCTGACTATAGTCTTGATTAGAGACTAGACTCTAGTCTTGACCATAGACTGCACTTTAGACTAGACGATAGATTAGACTAAAGTCTTGACTATAGACTAGACTAGACTATAGTCTGGCCTATAGTCTCGCCTATTTACTAGACTCTAATCTGGCCTCTAGACTACAGTCTGGCATATAGGCTGGAAATTATCTGACACTATAGTCTGGACTATAGACTAAAATATAATCTGGACTATAGACTAGACTTTAGTATAGACTATTGACTAAACTATAGTCTTGACTATAGACTAGAATATAGTCTTGACTATAGACAAGAATATAGTCTGGCCTATGGACTAGACTATAGTCTGGCCTATGGACTATACTATAGTCTGGCCTATAGACTAGACTATAGTCTGGCCTATAGACTAGACTATAGTCTGGCCTATAGACTAGACTATAGTCTGGCCTATAGACTAGACTATAGTCTGGCCTATAGACTAGACTATAGTCTGGCCTATAGACTAGACTATAGTCTGGCCTATAGACTAGACTATAGTCTGGCCTATAGACTAGACTATAGTCTGGCCTATAGACTAGACTACAGTCTGGCCTATAGACTAGACTATAGTCTGGCCTATAGACTAGACTATAGTCTGGCCTATAGACTAGACTATAGTCTGCCCTATAGACTAGACTATAGTCTAGACTATACTCTGTCCTATAGACTAGACTATAGTCTATAGACTATAACTATAAATTCTGGCCCATAGTCTAGACTACTGTGTGGCCTATAGACTTGACTACATACTAGCCTATGGACTAGACAACAGCCTGATCTATAGGCTAGACTACAGTCTATTTTCAGGGGTTAAATCAAACGTCTCCTAAACTACATTGCTAGTTCAACCATTGTCTTTAAAACACCAAAGCCAACCGACAACAACAAAAACAACAACTACCAGTTGCTGAATATTTTCACTTTAGTTTGGGAAGGTCAAAATCCTCTAATGTACACTGCATATTATGCAGTATATTAACCTTTTTCTGTTGCTTCAAGAAAACAAAAAAAAAAAAAAACATTCGAAAAAGAAAAATAGTTATAATTTACCCAGTCATACGTTGTATTTGGTATGCAATGAGTACTAAACTTAACAGCCTGCCTGCCATTTTTTTTGCTGCACCATAAGTCAGTCAACTTTCATTCAAACGATCAGTGACTTTGGTTTTTTTTGTTCGTTTGTTTGTCTACAACAAAATAGCCTTTTTGAAAAGGAAAAAATGTAGAAAAAAACCAACAACAGAAAGCCTTACTAACTATCAAACAACAGCAACAACAACACACTACTAGAGAGTCAGTAGTACATAGTGGTTGCTTGGTTTGCTGGTTGATAGTTTCGTAGTATTTTTATAAGTTTTTTCCAGTCATCGATAGTCATAGTAAAAGGCTTTTTTTTGTTTTGCCAGGTAAGGAGTTTTAATGGGATTTCAGCAATTGTGTTGTTTAAACATAAATATGTATATCGATATTGTTGTTACTGTTGTTGTTGCAAATTTTTCTATAGTTTAAGAGGTCTTTTGTTGTGGTTTGACTGCCTTTTAGCTCTTCTGCCGTTGAAAAATTGGCATTGGCACAATCTCTCCTTTCTGTTAGTTGGGTGACTGAGCGAGTGAGTGAGTGTGAATGCCTTGAACACGAATAATGTGGGTTTGTATTATCTGCCACTGTTGCTGCTGTTGTTGGTCGTTCGTTCATTTGTTTGTTTTCAAACTCATGGTGAATGTCTCTGTCACTGCTACAATATGGTCTTGGTATTATTGTATTGGGTTGTTGTCTTGTGTTTTTTTTTAGTTTATAAAGAGTTTAGTCACCTTTTAACAATTGCAATTGCAACAATAACAACAGCAGCAATTGGCGGCACCTTCACTTGGCAACACACTTGGTTTCAAATATGTTGTTGTTATCATTAAATTAAAATTACAATGCGTAACTTATGATCGATATATTGAACTTTCGTTGCAATGTGAAAGTTTGTATAAAATCAGATAATATTACAACATTTAATAAACAACAACAACAATTTTGAAAAAAAGAAAAAGTTTTACCACAAAAAAAATTGCAACATTTTTTTCTACGTAATAGAAGATTTTTTAGGAAAAAGGCAAAATCCTTTTTCAGGAAATTTTTTTATTTTAATAAATTTCTACAAAATTTGCCTTTTTTGAGGAAATTTTTGCAAAATTTGCCTTTTTTAAGGAAATTCTTGCAAATTTTGCCTTTATTAATGAAATTTTTGCAATATTTGGCTTTTTCTCTAAAAAATTTGGTAAAATTTGCCTTTTTAAGGAAATGTTTGCAAAATTTGCCTTTTTAAGTAAATTTTTGCAAAATTTGCCTTTTTAAGTAAATTTTTGCAAAATTTGCCTTTTTAAGTAAATTTTTGCAAAATTTGCCTTTTTAAGTAAATTTTTGCAAAATTTGCCTTTTTAAGGAAATTTTTGCAAAATTTGCCTTTTTAAGGAAATTTTTGCAAAATTTGCCTTTTTAAGGAAATTTTTGCAAAATTTGCCTTTTTAAGGAAATTTTTGCAAAATTTGCCTTTTTAAGGAAATTTTTGCAAAATTTGCCTTTTTAAGGAAATTTTTGCAAAATTTGCCTTTTTAAGTAAATTTTTGCAAAATTTGCCTTTTTAAGTAAATTTTTGCAAAATTTGCCTTTTTAAGTAAATTTCTGCAAAATGTGCCTTTTTTAAGGAAATTTTTGCAAAATTTTGTCTTAAAAAACTTTTTAATATAGTTTTTTTCTTTCTTTCTTTAACTTCTGTAACAGTTTATTTATGACTTTAACCACATTAAAACGTTTTCCCTACATTTAAAGACATTAAAATTTTTTCATATATAAAAAAACAACAACAAGAATAACAAAAACAATACATTTCATTGCCTTCTGATTACCAGAGATCATTGCACTTTTGCAATGAAAACAACGAACTGCAAATATATAGGCAAGAAGTATAATACTCAGGGAAAGAGCATGAGCATGAAAATTCACAACTTTACAACACACAGAGAAGAATAAAACAGATAATGCAACAAACAAAACAACAACAGCAATAACAAAAAACTAAATGCTAAAATATAAAAAAAAACATAAACTGGTAGCATGAGGCATAATATCATGACGATTTGCCACAACAACAACAGCTAAAAAACAAAAATGCAACAACAACAACAAAATTCTACTCATGCAAGAGGATAATGAAGATGACGATGATGATGATAATGATGTTGTCGATGACGCTGCAATGCAAGTCATACTTGTTGTTAACGTTTGTCCGTATGTTTCGTTTGTTTACTGTATTGTTATTGGTTGATTGTTTGGCTTTAACTGGTCATTGGTGCTCTGGTTCATTGCCATCAAGCATGGGGTAACTAACCCAACTACAGAGCAACATATTTTTATATGAATTTTTTTTATTTCAGTTGTTTTTTTTTTTTGCTCGAGCAAAAACAATTTAAACGTCATAAAGAAAGTCTCTTATCTATCGTTTCAAAAGTGTATTTTCAGCGATTATTTAAATAGCAACAACAAGGACATGTTGTTGGTTGTTGTGAGTGAGTGGGTTGTTAAACGATATAGTACTACAGGCACAATTCCAAGCAGTTTCATTGAACCTATAATGATGTTATAGCCACTCTACTAGAAAATCGCCTGGTCTTTAGTATGACTAGGCGTTTAAGCTCACGTTATTGAACTTTGTTTTCTTTGAGTTGTAGTTGTTGGTTTTGCTTGTGTGGCTAATATGAAAAAGTTTGGAAAGTTTTTATTTTGGCCCATTACAAAGAAAATGTTTATTTATGTTTGAAATTTAAGGAGAAAATGTCAAAAAGTCATGACTCAAAAAAACACTAGGCAACAATAAAAACTATATTCATAGTAGAGACTAGAGATCAGGCTATAGTCAAGACTATACATCAGAGTATAGATCAGTCTATAGTCAAGACTATGGATCAGTCTATAGTCAAGACTATAGATCAGTCTATAGTCAAGACTATAGATCAGTCTATAGTCAAGACTATAGATCAGTCTATAGTCA